>NC_081557.1:252803370-252877736 GCF_022355385.1 Mustela nigripes | reverse complement strand
TGTCTATACTGCCTAGAGCAATCTATACTTTTAATGCCACTCCGATCAAAATTCCACTGGTATTTTTCAAAGAGCTGGAGCAAATAATCCTAAAATTTGTATGGAATCAGAAGAGACCCCAAATTGCTAAGGAAATGTTGAAAAAGAAAACAAAGCTGGGAGCATCATGTTACCTGATTTCAAACGTTACTACAAAGCTGTGATCACCAAGACAGCACAGTACTGGCATAAAAACAGACACATAGACCAGTGGAACAGAGTAGAGAGCCCAGATATGTACTCTCAACTCTATGGTCAAACAATCTTCGACAAAGCCTGCTTTTTCCAGTGGAAAAAAGACAGTCTCTTCAATAATGGTGCTGGGAAAATTGGACAACTATAGGTAGAAGAATGAAACTTGACCATTCTCTTACACTTTACACAAAGATAAACTCGAAATGGATAAAAGCCCTCAACGTGAGACAGGAATCCATCAGAATTCTAGAGGAGAACATAGGGAGTAACCTCTTTGACATTGGCCACAGCAACTTCTTTCAAGATATGTCTCCACAGGCAAAGGAAACAAAAGTGAAAATGAACTTTTGAGACTTCATCAAGATCAAAAGCTTCTGCACAGCAAAGGAAACAGTCAACAAAAGAAAGAGGCAACCCACAGAATGGGAGAAGATATTTGCAAATGACAGTACAGACAAAAGGTTGATATCCAGGATCTATTAAAAAAATTCTCAAACTCAACACACATAAAACAGATAATCATGTCAAAAAATGAGCAGAAGACATGAACAAACACTTCTCCAATGAAGACATACGAATGGCTATCAGACACAAAAAATGTTCAACACTAGCTATCAGGGAGATTCAAATTAAAACCACATTGAGATACCACTTTACACCAGTTAGAATGGCCAAAATTTACAAGACAGGAAACATGTGTTGGAGAGGATGTGGAGAAAGGGGAACCCTCTTACACTGTTGGTAGGAATGCAAGTTGGTGCAGCCACTTTGGAAAACAGTGTGGATACAGATGTAGTGAAGATACAGATGTAGTGAAAAGAAGGGCCATCTGTATCCCAACGTTTATAGCAGCAATGGCCACGGTCGCCAAACCGTGGAAAGAACCAAGATGCCCTTCAACCGATGAATGGATAAGGAAAATATGGTCCATATACACTATGGAGTATTATGCCTCCATCAGAAAAGATGAATACCCAACTTTTGTGTCAACATGGACGGGACTGGAAGAGATTATGCTAAGTGAAATAAATCAAGCAGAGAGAGTCAATTATATGGTTTTGCTTATTTGTGGAGCATAACAAATAACATGGAGGACATAAGGAGATGAAGAGGAGAAGGGAGTTGAGGGAAATTGGAAGAGGAGATGAACCATGAGAGACTATAGACTCTGAAAAGCAATCTGAGGGTTTTGAAGGGGTGGGAGGTGGAAGGTTGGGGGAGCCAGGTGATGAGTATTATGGAGGGCACATATGGCATAGAGCACTGGGTGTGGTGCATAAACAATGAATTCTGTTATACTGAAAAGAAATTAATTTTAAAAAAAAGAAAGTTATAGAGCATCCTGCTAAAGAATGAATGGGTAAACTAGGGAATTTAAGAAGAACTTAAATAATTCATAGAAAACAATGAGAATGAAAACACATTTGTCCAAAACCTATGGGATACTGAAAAGTTGGTCCAAAGGGGGAAATACATTGCCATCTACAAGTTTCTCAAAAAATTAGAAAAATCCCAAATGCACAAGCTAACCCTACACCTAAAGAAGCTGGAAAAAGAACAGCAAATAAAACTTAAACCAAGCAGGAGAAGAGAAATAATAAAGATTAGAGCAGAGATCAATGAAATAGAAACCATAAAAAACAGTAGAACAGATCAACAAAACTAGAAACTGGTTCTTTGAAAGAATTAATAAGATCAATAAACCACTGGCCAAAGTTATTGAAAAGAAAAGAGAAAGGACCTAAATTAATAAAATCATAAATAAAGGGGGAGATATCACAACTAACACCAAGGAAATGGAAACAATTATTAGAAATTATTACCAGCAACTATATGTAAACAAATTAAACAACCAGGGAGAAATGGATGCCTTCATGGAAACTTACAAACTACCAAGACTGAAACAGGAAGAACTACACAATCCGAATAGATCAATAACCAATAATGCAATTGAACCAGTAATCAAAAGCTCCCGAAAAAGAAAAGTCCAGGGCCAGATGGCTTCCCAGGGGGAATTCTACTAAATGTTTAAAGAAGAAATAATGCCTATTCTACTGAAACTGTTCCAAAAAAATAGAAACAGAGGGAAATTTTCCAAACTCCTTCTATGAGGTCAACATTACCCTGATTCACCAGGTAAAGACCCCATTAAAAAGAATTACAGACAAATTTCGTTGATGACCATCGATGCCAAAATACTCAACAAGATCCTGGCTAATAGGATCTATCAGTACACTAAAGGGATTATTCACCATGACCAAGTGGGTTTTCTGCCTGGGATACAAGGGTGGTTCAACAGTCACAAATCAATCAACTTGGTAAAGCACATCAATAAAAGAAAAGACAAAAACTATATGATCCTCTCAATTGATGCAGAAAAAGCAATTGACAAAATACAACATCCATTCCTGATTAAAATTCTTCAGAGTATAAGGATAGAAGAAACATTCCTCAGTATTATAAAAATAGTCTATGAAAGACCCACAGGAAATATCATTATGAATGGGGAAATGCTGAGAGCTTTTCCCTTAACATGAGGAACAGAAGAGTGATGCTCACCCTCACCACTATTGTTCAACATAGTACTAGAAGTCCTAGCCTCACCAGTCAGGCAACAAAAGAAATAAAAGGCATTCAAACTGGTAGAGAAGAAGTCAAATGCTCCCTCTTGGCAGATGGCAGGATACTTTATGTGGCCAACCCAAAAGGACTACACCCGCAAATTACTAGGACTCCTTTGTAATTCAGCAATGTGGCAGGATACAAAATCAATGCACATAAATCAGTTGCTTTTCTATACACTAACAATGTAACTGTAGAAAGATAAATTAAGGAATCAGTTCCATTCACAATAGCAACAAAAACTGTAAGATACCCAGGAATAAACCTAACTAAAGAGGTAAAGATCTATACTCTAGAAACTACAGAACACTTATGAAAGAAATTGGGGAAGGCACAAAATGCTGGAAAAACAATCCATGCTCATGAATTGGAAGAATAAACATTGTTAAAATGTCTACTCTGCCCACAGCAATTTACATTTTCAATGCCATCCCTATTAAAATACCATTGGCATTTTACAAAGAGCTAGATCAAAAAAATCCTAAAATTTCTATGGAAAGGGAAAAGACCCTGAATTGCCAAGAGAATGATGAAAAAGAAAAACAAAGCTGGGAACATCATGTTACCTGACTTCAGGCTATATTACAAAGCTGTGATCACCAAGACAGCATGGTATTGGCACAAATACAGACACATAGATCAATGTAACAGAACAGAGGTTCCAGAAATAGACCCTCAACTCTATGGTAAACTAATCTTTGACAAATCAGGAAAAAATATCTAATGGAAAAAAGATATTTTCTTCAATAAGTGGTTCTAGGAAAATTTTACAGATACATATGGAAGAATGAAACTGTACCATTCCCTTATGCTATACAAAGATATAGCATAAGATAAACTCAGATAAGATAAAGATAAACAAATATAAGATAAACAAAGATAAACTCAAAATGGATGAAAGACCTGAATGTGAGGTAGGAGTGCATCAAAATCCTAGAGGAGAACATAGGCAGTAACCTCTTTGACATTGGCCACAGTAACTTCTTTCAAGATGTCTACAAGGGCAAGTGAAACAAAAGCAAAAATGAACTTTTGGAACTTCATCAAGATCAAAAGCTTCTGCACAGCAAAGGAAACAGTCAATAAAACTAAGAGGTAACCCACAGAAAAGGAAAAGATATTTGCAAGTGACATTACAGATAAAGGCCTGATATCCAAGATCTATAAAGAACTTCTCAAACTCAACACTCAAAAAACTAATAACCCAGTCAAAAAGGCAGAAGACATGAACAGGCACTTCTCCCAAAAGACATGAATGGCTAACAGACACATGAAAAAATGTTCAGCATTACTAGCCATCAGGGAAATACAAATTAAAGCCATAATGAGATACCACCTTGCACTAGTTAAATGGAAAAAATTAACAAAACAGGGAACAACAAGTGTTGGCAAAGATGTGGAGAAAGGGGAAGCCTCTTGCCTGTTGGTGGGAATGCAAGCTGGTACAGTCACTCCAGAAAATAATATGGAGTTTCCTCAAGATGTTAAGAATAGAGCTACCTTATGACCCAGGAATTGCTAGGTAAATACTAAGTATTTATCCCAAAGATAGAGACATAGTGAGAAAAAGAGACACATGCACCCTGATGTTCATAGCAGCAATGTCCACAATAGCCAAACTGTGGAAGGAGGTGAGGTGCCCTTCAACTGATGAATGGATAAAGAAGTTGTGGTCCATATACACCATGGAATATTACTCAGCCATCAGAAAGAATGAATACTGAATATTTGCATCGATATGGATGGAACTGGAGGAGATTATGGTAAGTGAAATAAGTCAAGCAGAGAAAGACAGTTATATGGTTTCACTTATATGTGGAACATAAGCAATAGCATAGAGGACATTAGGAGAAAGAAAGGAAAAATGAAGGAGGGGAAATCAGAGAGGGAGACGAACCATGATAGACTATGGACTCTGGGAAACACCAGGGTTTCAGAAGGGAGGAGGTAGGGGGATGGGTTCTGGGTGATGGATATTAAGGAGAGCACATATTGAATGGAGCATTAGGTATTATATGCAAACAATTAATCATGGAACACTACATCAAAAACAAATGATGTACTGTATGGTGAATAGCACAATAAAAAAAGAATACAAAAGGGATGTCTGGGTGGCTCAGTTCGTTAAAAAAAGAATACAAAAGCATTAATTTAAAAAATTTAGGATTATTTTTTCCAACTGTCTGAAAAAGTTGATGGTATTTTGATTTGGATTGCATTGAGTGTGTAGATTGCTCAAAGTAGCATAGATATTTTAACAGTATTTGTTCTTCCAACCCATGAGCTTATATTGTTTTTCCATTTTTGTGTCTTCCTCAATTGTTTTATTTAGTGTTCTATAGCTTTTTGAGTACAGATCTTTTACCTCTTTGGTTAGGTTTATTCCTAAGTATCTTACAGTTTGGGGGGCAATTGCAAATGGGATTGACTCCTTAATTTCTCTTTCTTTTGTCTCATTGTTAATATATAGAAATGCAACTGATTTCTGTGCATTGACTTTGTATTCTGCCACACTGCTGAATTCCTGTGTCAGTTCTAGCAATTTTTTGGTGGAGTCTTTTGGGTTTTCCACATAAAGTATCATGTCACCTACAAAGAGAGGGAGTTTGGATATTTCTTTACCTATTTGGATGCCTTTTATTTCTTTTTATTGTCTAATTGCTGGGGCTAGGACTTCCAGTATTATGTTGAACAACAGTGGTGAGATTCAATGTCCCTGCCATGTCCCTCATCTTAGGGGAAAAGCTCTCGGTTTTTTCCTGACTGAGAATAATATTTACTGTCAGTTTTTTTAAATGGGATTTATTATTTTGAGGTATGTTTCCTCAATCCCTACACTGTGAAGAGTTTTAATCTAGAAAAGATGCTATACTTTGTCAAATGCTTTTCCTGCATCTATTGAGAGGATCATATGGCTTTTGTCCTTTCTTTTATTTATCTAATGTATCACATTGATTGATTTGCAGATGTTGAACCACCCTGGTAACCCAGGAATAAATCCCACTTGGTTGTGGCGAATAATGCTTTTAATGTACTGTCAGGTCCTATTGGCTAGTATTTTAGTGAGAATTTTTGTATCTATATTCAACAAGGATATTGGTCTGTAATTTTCCTTTTTAGTGTGGTCTTTGCCTGGTTTTTGGAGGAAGGTAATGCTGGCCTCATAGGAAGTTTAGAAGTTTTCCTCCCATTTCTATTTTTTGAAACAGCTTCAGAAGAATAGGCATTAACTTTTTAAAAAATGCTTTGTAGAATTCACCTGGGAATCTGGCCGTGGACTCTTTTTTGTTGGGAGATTTTTGATTACTTCTTCAATTTCTTTGCTGCTTATGGGTCTGTTCAGGTTTTCTATTTCTTCCTGTTTCAGATTTGGTAGTTTATGCATCTCTAGGAATGCATCCAATTCTTCCAGATTGCCTAATTTGTTGGCATACAGTTGCTCATAATATGTTCTTATAATGGTTTGTACTTCTCTAGTGGTGGCTGTGATTGCTCCTCTTTCATTCATGATTTTATTTATTTGAGTTCTTTGTCTTTTCTTTTGGATAAGATGGCCAGGGGGTTATCAATCTTATTAATTCTTTCAAAGAACTGGTTCCTAGTTTTAAAGAAAGAGCTCCTAGTTTTACTGATCTGTTCTATTATTTTTGTAGCTTCTATTTCATTGATTTCTGCTCTAATTTTTATTATTTCTCTTCTCCTGTTGGGTTTAGGCTTTATTTACTGTTCTTTCTCTAGCTCCTTTAGGTGTAAAGTTAGGTTGTGTATTTTGCACTTTTCTTATTTCTTGAGAAAGGTTTATATTTCTATATATTTCCTCTTAGGACCACCTTTGCTGTATTTTAAAGGCTCTGAAAGGTTGTGTTTTCATTTTCGTTTGTTTCCATGAATTTTTTAAATTCTTTTTTAATTTCCTGGTTGACCCATTCATTCTTTAGTAGGATGCTCTTTAACTTCCATGTATCTGAGTTCTTTCCAACTTTCCTCTTGTGATTGAGTTCTAGTTTCAAAGCATTGTAAACCAAAAATATTCAGGGAATAATCCTAATCTTTTAGTATTGGTTGAGACTTGATTTGTGACCCAGGATGTGATCTATTCTGGAGAATGTTCCATGTGTACTTGAGAAGAAAATGTATTCTATTGTTTTCAGATGGACTATTCTGAATATATCTGAAATCCATCTCACCCATTATGTCATTCAAAGCCTTTGTTTCCTTATTGATCTTCTACTTAGATGATCTGTCCATTACAGTAAGGGGAAGTTAAAGTCCTCTAGTATTATTGTATTATATTCTATGTGTTTCTTTAATTTTGTTACTAATTGGTTTATATAATTGGTTGCATCCATGTTAGGGGCATAGATATTTATAATTGTTAGATCTTCTTGTTGGATAAACATTTCAATTATGATATATTGTCTTTCCTCATCTTTTATTACAGTCTTTGGTTTAAAATCTAGTTTGTCTAAAATAAGGATTGCCACCCAGCTTTCTTTTGATGTCAATTAGCATGATAAATGGTTTTCCACTCACTCAAAGGAAGGAAGGAGGAAGGTAAAGAAAGAAGGAAGGAAGGATAAAAGAAGGAGGAAGAGAAGGAAGAAAAACATTATTTATAATTTCTTCTTATTAGAAGTATAAGTTTATTTGTACTCTGCCTGTTTGTACCATACTTTTTAAATAAATTTATAATTTTTTTAAATGTTTCAAAAGTTTTAAACAAGTGGCAAATTTGGAGTGAAACATTTTCAGATATGCAGCTATCTCCCTCCCACCTACCCTGTGCTGCAGCAAATAGGAAAATATGTAAGAAAAGAAGGACATATGATTAGAAAACAGTATTTGCTTCTCAGGAGAGAATGTATAGGAACTCAAAATCAACCAGAGGCACTGCCTAAAGTACATGCAGATGACTCAGAAGATGCACATGCTAGGACTAGGAGGACTTTTGGGGAAACAAAATTCAAATATTTGATATAATATGTTTAAGACTAACAAATGCTTGCTTACACACACACACACACACACACACACACACACACACACTCATACACACATTCACACACTCCCAAACACACCTGGAAGTAAAGTTTATTAGAAAAAAGACAATCGCAAATCAAAGGAGAAAACAAAAACTGTGGAAGAAACCCAATCTGTCTCCCAATATCCATTCTTACCTTCATCCATATTAACGCTGTAGAAAAGAAGGAGTCAGGGAAGATAATAATGGGTGATTTCCATATAAGAAATATTTTGATAATATCTAAAATCAACATAAGAAATAATAATATAGAGAGATCACTTCTCCATAGAATGTTATAATGACCACAGTTAAAAAGACAAGAAATAGAAGTGTTAATGAGGTTATGGAGAAAAAGGAATTCCTATGTACAATAATGGTGGGAATGTAAATTGGTGCAAGTGCTATGGAAAACACTATGGAGGTTCCTCAAAAAATTAAAAAATAGAACTAACATATGTTCCAGCAGTTTCATTTCTGAATATTTATCCAAAGAAAATGAAAACACTGACTCCAAATGATATATGTGCCTCCAGATTCATTGCAGCATTATTTGCAAGAATCAGGACATGGAAACAACCTAAGTGTTCACGGATGGATGAATAAATAAAGAAAACATGGTATATACATTCAATGGAATATTATTCTTCCATAAAAAGAAAGAGAGTTTGGAGTGCCTGAATGGTTCAGTTTGTTTAGCATCTGCCTTCGGCTCAGGTCATGATCCCAGGCTCCTAGGGTTCAATCCCACATTGGGCTCCCTGGCAGGGAGCCTGCTTCTCCCTCTCCCTCTGCTGCTCTATCTCTCTCTGTCAAATAAGTAATAAAATCTTTTTTTAAAAAAGAGAAGGATATCTTGCCATTTGTGACAACATGAATGAACCCCTTGAGGACATCATAATAAATGAAATAAGTCAGACAGACAGAGAGAAATACCATATGATTCGCTTATATGTAGAATCTAAAAGAAACAAAAACTCTAAGCTTATAGGTACAAAGGACTGATTGTTCATTGACAAAGACAGAGTCAGGGGGTGGGTTGTGGGGAAAAACTGGTGAAGAGGCAAAAAGGTACAAATTTCTAGTTAATAAATAAGTTCTGAGAATAATATACAGCATCGTAACCATAATTAATAATACTATATTGTATTTTTGAAAGTTGTTAACAGAATAAACCTTAAAGGTTCTCATCACAAGAAAGAAAGTTTGTTAACTATGTGTGATGATGGATATGATGACAGATGTTAACTAGACTTATTGTGGTGATCATTTTACAATATATGCAAATATTCAATCATTAAGTTGTATATCAGAAACTAGTATAATATGTCAATTATATGTAATAAAATAAAAAGAAATAACAGTATAAACTTAGAGATATGGGAGCAATAACCAAAAGCAAAAAGAGTTCAAAGTGATTGCCTCTGTAAAGTGAAACATGGAAGTGAGAATGAGAGGTATATAGGAGGAATAATTTTCATAATAAAATTTTATATTTTTATATTTCTTTCAGGTGAATATATTGCTTTGATTTTTAGTGAGTGGTTTTAATCTGGGTTCACTTCTAATTTTATGATAGGTGGTATTATTTAGACTTTATGAAAGAAGATGTTTGTGGGGTAGGAATCTATTAGAAGTCTGTCCCTGAGTTTTTGGATCCCAATGTCAGCTCCCCTAAGCTATAATTTATAATTCATTAGTAGATCATGAATGATCAGTATATTAGTAGATTATTTTAGTAAGCCCAGATTTACATGATTTTTGCTTGAAGTAGAATATAATAAAATGGTACAGCATAGATTGGCATAGCATAACATAGCATAGTGTCAAATAGATCTGGGTAAAACCCACAGGCAAGTGTGTGTGTGAATGTGTGTATGTGTGTGTGCGCGTGTGTAAATGAATACAAGGTCATACTTTAAAAGACATTTCTTACGGCAGGTCCAGTGAAAAATTTTGTTATCTACCTAACCTTAATAATCACATTTTTCCTAATTTTTCTTAATTTAATTACATTAAAATAGGGAGAGACACTAATATATGCCACAATGCCATTGATAATATAAGTAATTCTCTTTAAATAATAACTGTGTATCATTTTAAATATTTAATTGTGCTTATATTTATACATATATACATATATACAAATTATATGCATAATATATATGTATATACATATATATTTATGAATAACAGTACTTAGTGATTATCAATAATTTATATCAAGGGTAGCCAACTATGACCCACAAGCCAAATGCATCCATAGTCACAGTCTGGTTTTGACAGTAAAGTTCTATTGGAACACAGCCACACTGTTTATGCATCATCTACAGCAACTTTTGTGCTCCAGTGGCAGAGCTGAGTAGTTGCAACTCAGCACAGGGTCAAAGAAGCCTAAAATATTTCCTTCTGGACCTTACCGAAAACGTTTGCTTACCTCTGAATTAGACAAATACTATAATCCACTGGCTGAGAGATTTGATCATTTCTTTAGAGAAGAAAGAGATGATGAGCATAGAAAAATGCAATATACTTTACTTTGTTGTAATAAAATGAGATATATAAAAGAAAAAAATGTGTCTTGGACTTTGACTAAATCCACACTTTTAAAAATTAAAAAAAAAATAATAGTAGCATTTGTTAAGTGCCTACCTTTTGCTTTACATAAATGTATCCTTTAATAATAACCAAGGTATTACTACACTTCTTTTACATGTGACAAAAAAATGATTTATACTGATTAGGAAACTTAACAAAATTTACCTAGTAATTTACCTAGGAAGTGACATGACTAGTAGTTGATTTCAAGTTTTTTTCAATTTCAAGAACCACACCATGATAAACTGTTGTACTTTTGGCCCTGAGTGCTCCCAGTACATGTTACTGATACTAGGAAATAAATCTCAAACTGAATGTTCCACTGAGAATGAATCTCTATAGACTCCTAGAAGTTTCTATAAACTTCTTTATTAAAAAAAATTTATATATATATATATATATATATATATATGCACACATATTTATTTGCACTGCAAGCATTTCCCTTTATAAGGAAGCAAAATACAAGAAGACCTATTGGGTGGTTTTATAGAACTAGTTACCTACTGTCACTGAAAATAGAATAAGAGCATAAAATCGGGGCACCTGGATGGCTCAGTCAGTTAAGCATTTGACTTTGGCTCAAGCCATGATCCCAGGGTCCTGGGATTAAGCCCCACCTCTGGCTTCCTACTCAGCAAGAAGCCTGCTTCTCCCTCTCCCCAACTCTCCTTCCCTGCTCCTGTTCTCTCCCTCACTGATTATATGGGAAGCCTTTTTCTCGCAACAGTGGTGTGTGTGTATGTGTGTGTGTGTGTGTGTGTGTGTGTTTTAATTAGCTTATTTTCTAAAGGTATTTCAAAACAATAGGTTTTCGTTTTGCTAAGATAATATATGTCTGGTTTTCATATCGGAGTAGGTAGATTCTATGAAAACAGATTCTTGAAATCTTTCTACTTCCTATACCTAGAAAGTTGAATTACTGTTTACTGGATACAAATCAGGACGTAGAGCTGACCAACGACAGACACAGAGGATGTCAGGCACATTTATTCTTGGCTCCCCGAATACCCACTAGACTGATCCAAATCCTGTCTACCTAATACTCACGATGGTCCTTGTTACCAACTTTACTCATTTCCAGAAGCCTAGGACTGTGAATTCTTTCCAACCATCTACCACTATTTATTAGAAAATATAGTAACATGCAAAAATGAGGGGTTTTTCCACCATAAAATAGTTTTATGACAAAGATGTTATCTTAGTTAAAACTAAAAAAACTACTTGAAACTACTAAAATAGAATTTTCTATTGCTAGTAAGTGTATGCCATGATATATACATATTATGCAGATATAAAATAAAAAATAGTTGTCTTTGCATTTATTCTTTCAAGCCTATTTTGAATCCAAGGGAAAAAACCCTTTTCCAAATGACACTGATAGGTAACAAATACTATTCTATTTATTAAAACCTATGCAGCTCCCTGCTTTATCATTGACAGACTTCTTCTTCACTACCATTTACTGAGCATTTACTATGTACCACCTATGCTGCTTATCATTTGATATTCAGTGCATAAAGTGGCTAGCAAATATGTATGGAAGAGGAAGTTTGGAAGCCCTAAGTTGCCCAAAGTCTCACAACTAGCAAGACAAGGAAATAGAAGTCAGAGACAGCTCTAACATTAAAGTGTCTGCTATTATACTTTAGGGAATTATATTTGCATTTCAAATTGTGGTCATTTGAAATAGTATGTTCTTCACTCGCAAATAACTATTATTAATAGTCAATGTGTGAAGCATCAGAAAATATGAAAAGGCCTATTATGCTGACAGAGGAACAAAAGTTCCAATGTATTTACTACTTACTTTAATTTCATTAGGTATGCAAAATGAAATATGGTTTTAGGATGAAATTTTTACAACAAATTCTTTTGTACACTAACAAATCACTGGGATCAAAATGTCTTCATATGAAGTGAGACTAGTTAAAAACAAGCAAAAAACTTTTACATCTAATAAAGATTTCTTTTTATTTGTTTTTGCTCCTAGAAGGGAAGAATATTTTCAAATTTGGCTTGCTCCTGGATTTTTACAGGAAGACAGGTGCAACTGAGTGTGAATAATGTCTATTGTAATTCTAAATCTTTCCTTTATTCAGTTATCTCTCAGTTCATGAACCCAATATACATATGTCTGCCTCTCACCCCCAATATACATAAAGTCTGCCTCTCACCCCATAGACTTTAAGCTTTAAAAGAAAAGAAAGCTAATACCAATCAGCCACTTGTGGTTATCGTCTATAATAAAAATATGTCATATTCAAAGTGCTGTCGTTCCTAGGCATACTTGCATTTTAAGTCAGTTAACTCTCGTTTATAACAAAAGAGGTTTTTTTTTTAGTTTTTTTTTACATTTTTTTAATAAAAAATAAAAATATAACAAAAGAGTTTTTAACTTTTCTTCTGCTAAAGGAATTTTGCATCATAAGGAAAGAAGACATACTTCAGAGAGGAAAAGAGTCACATAACTTGAGCAGTTAGTCATTTTAGAATAAGACTAGTGTTCCTAGCCATACAGAAGACCAGCCCTGAGGAATGAAGCAGGTACATTATCTGGAGTGCTAATCTCAGAAGCAATCAAGAGTGGCCGAAGTCTTTCCAGCCTCAGAGACTAAACTGTCCATCCCTGGTTCCTGTGCCTTCGCTCCAGCCTCTTTTCTCTCTCCCCCTTAACCCATGCACACCCATATACCCGTAGGTATCAAGAAGCCCATATTTGTTGCTTAAACCCTTTGGTTCATATGATAATATTTTTAAGATTTTATTTATTTATTTCACACACAGATACAGAGAACACAAACAGGGGAAGTAGCAGAGGGAGAGGGAGAAACGGGCTCCCCGCCAAGCAGGAAGGCCTATGCTGGACCCTGGGATCATGACCTAAGCTGAAGGCAGAAGCCCAATTGACTGAGCTACCCAGAAACCCCCATATGGTAGTATTTTTAAACTGTTGCCATTTATAATATATGATTGATATGATTGATGTCTGTTTTTTTCTATTTATTTCTATTTGCTTATGAGGGTTAGAGTGTATCAATTTAGAGGTAACAAACAGGTACACTTATTTACACTGTTTATTAGTAGTGTCATTGTTGCTGTGTAATCTACTAAGCAATGCTGCTTCCAAGAAGAATCATTTCAAAAAATCAAATTACAACTTATTTGCTGGATGCATATTTTAATATAGAGCAAAAACTAACATTTCTGCTTTTTTGTACTGAAGTATCACTTTGTACTTGTTACTTAGAGATAAGTTATTAAAACAGATCAAATTATTATTCTACATAAATCACAACTGAGAACTTATAACCTCAAGAAGATCAGCCCGTCAATACATAAAATACAGGCTAAATGTGGCAATCACATTGTGCTCTCTGAGGTCAGAGTGGAATTCCTCAAAGTAATTATTTTCAGTCCTATTCTGAGACAGGATAATTGATTTAATATAACCAACCAACACTTATTTGTTTCTGCTCTTTCTAATCATGAGTTTTCTGGAGAATTCATATTGTTGTTTAGCTCTGCAGTCTAAATCTTTGCATATCAAACAAAAAGCAAATATTTAGAAAAATTGAAAACTACAAAGCTTTAATTTTACCACCTAAAGTCTTAGAAATAATCACTAAGTATATTTTCATAAATACTCTTTCTACTTCCTTTTCAAAAGAAGTAGAATCACTTTTTGTTTCTTCACTTGATTCCAATTTCTTCCTTTTTCAATCCATGCCATTCCCTTAGGGACTTGTTCAGACAAGTATCCCTTCTCGATTTAACATCCTACTTTCCACCATCCAGCCATCTCTCAGCACTTGCCAAATAGAATTCTAGAGTCTCTCCAGATATTAATGAACAATCTCAATTTTGCCCCAATACCTTTCTTTCATTATCAAATGTAATAAATATTAGCCTCATGTTCTACGACCTCCACTTTCTTGCTTTACATTTCCATCTCAGTCCTCAGAAATCTGTATAAATACACTGTGCTGGAATTATTCCCTCTAAGAAAATCAATTATTTCCTGGTGGCCAAGTTTATTGAACCTTTTCCTTGGCTGACTTCTGTTTGAAACTCAGCGCTGTTCACAACCTACTCCATCAACAATACTCCCTCCATTCACCTCCATGAAAAAGCTTGTTTTACTTTTGCCATCTCTATTTCCTGCTTCTCTACCAGTTCCCTTTCCTCTAATTATCCCCCTGCATTCATATCCCCTACCTACATGTTGTTCTCTTTCTTTTGAGCCTCAGACATACATATCCATATATATACTTAACTATCCAATTGGGTAAAACAGAGACCTCTGTCCCAGCACAGATAATCTCATCACATATACAGAATCCGTTCCTCCTTTTCAAATATCCTGTATAAAATAAGAACTGAGAACTGTTCTCCAGTTCTGCTTCCCTCATCCTGTCAAGAATCTCTCTCAGCTCTAAATTCTCTTTGTTTCACGGCTTTATTTCAAGTTTTTACTTAAATTCTAGTTAGTTAGTTAATATGGTAAAATTGGTTTCAGGTATAGAAGTTAGTGATTCATCACTTACATACGACACCCAGTCCTCATCACAAGTGCCCTCCTTAATGTCCATCACCCCTTTAGCCCATGCCCCCACCCACCCCCCTCCATCAACTCTTGGTTTGCTCTCTATAGTTAAGAGTCTCTTGTGGTTTGCTTCCCCCCTCTCCTCCCTGTCATCCCTTCTCAAACTTTCTCCACGCTGCTCTATAGTCACCATTTAAATTCAGCCCATCCACATTTCTAGATTTTTGCCTTTTCTTTCAGCCTCCAATATCACCACTCCTTACTTTTTTTAGTACCTGCAAATCCTTTACTTATTCCTAAACTTGATCCCTATGTTTAACACATCGTTGTCTTACCACTTATCCTCAAGATAAAATCCAAATTGCTTAACATACCTATGTCAACGAAACTCTTCCTCTCACTTACAAGTAGTTAGGCTATATTCCTGCCATGAAAGGTCCCTTGCATTTCCCCAGATGATTGTCAACCTGTAGGGACTCTCTGCTCTTACACATTCTCTTTTAGAACACCTTTCCTCCTCTGGCTAATGATTCTCTATTATTTGAGCTTAGGAAGAAAAATACTATCTGTAAAAGTCTATCTCTTATCTGCAGCACTAGATTGATAGTCTTCCCTGCTGCCAGAGCGCAACAAACACAGCCATTATCATACAACCAGCACTTAAGCAATGCTGTAACTTTTGATATTACTGGTGTCTTCGGTAGAATTGGGGGTGAGGGGGTGACATGAAATGTGTCTCATTCTTTGTGTTCACTGTGCTTATTAATTTAATCTTAAATATTTACAAAGAAAAAATACCTTCCTTTATAATAAAAACAGAAATATCAAATTAATCACAGACTTGATGCATGAGTAATAAAACCAGGTTTTTAATACAATCTGGTAAAAGTAGATTATTGACAAATATTCCATCTTCAAAGATGAATGTTGAAACCCCAAACATTTATGGGCAGGATATTATTTAGCCTTTAAAGAGAGCATATTCTTCAGTAAATTCCTTAGATGAGGTCGGGGTGGGGGGAGGTAGTGGGAAAAGAAGGAATTCCTAGAAAGAGAAGCCAAGAACCATGAAAAACAATGGACTGAAGCGCTAAAGGAGATGCAGGATTGTGTCCTAAACAAGAACCATTTCTCATTTCTAGGGCAGAGGTACAAGAAAATATTAATCCAGCAGGATTTGTGAATTACTACTGTAGATCTCTTATTCTTCCACTTTCTAAATGGTAGTGTCTTTTTTTGAAGTCTACCAGATACTGTAATACATAATGACTAAAGATTTTGCAAAATACATTGAATTTATATTATAATTACACTTTTATATAAACAGATATGCCAGATATAGAAGGCTAAAATTCTCTTTTGTCTTTTTTTTTGACAAAATAAAGGAAAAAAACATTAAAAATTTACCCCACCGCCTTAGTACTTACAGTTGAATGTCCCTCTGATAAATATCTACCTTCCTTGCTACTTTATTGAATACTAGTTTGTGTTCAAATAACATAATCTGTGAAGTCTTCAGCACTTCACTTTCTTTCCTACTATCCTTCCTTCTGTTTGGAATGAAGCACTTACCACCATCTGATATTTGTGTTATTTATTTTTGTCTTTCTGCCCTCATTTTGTTGTACTCACTACTATTTCCTCAGTGCCTCGAAGAGTGTTTGGCTCATGATAGGAACTTGGTATTAAATAAATGATTGAGCAAAACATGAGCATTAATCTTTTAATAGAAAGATTTCCCCTCCCATTCTTTACATGGCAGTCATACTGATCCTGGAAAATTGTAAAACATATCATATCACTTAATGTAAACTATCTAGCATGATTTAACCAGGCATACATGATCTGACCTCCACTGATAGATCCCCCATGATGTCTGTTTCTGAATGCCAAAGTGGGTGACTTAAGATCCCTGCAATTTTTGTCTGTCTTTCCAAAGTTATCCCAAATAAATTTGCAGTCAAACTAAAAATAGTATGTTTATAAGTCTTTTTTTTAAAAGACTTTATTTATTTATTTGACAGAGAGGGAGATCATAAGTCGGCAGAGAGGCAGGCAGAGAGAGAGGGGGAAGCAGGCTCCCCGCTGAGCAGAGAGCCCAATGTGGGGCTTGATCCCAGGACCCGGAGATCATGACCTGAGCCAAAGGCAGCTGCTTAATCCACTGAGCTACCTAGGCGTCCCATGTTTACAAGTCTTAAAATAATCTCCCACCTCTACTTCCAGATTTATTCCTCAGGCCCCTTCTATGTAGAAAATTTAAGCTTCTTTTGTGCTATCTTTTAACCATATTGACCTTAATTCTACTTACTCAAACTTTCCAAACCTTTATAGACCTTGGGGCCTTTGTACTTTCTGAAATACTCTGATGCCAGATTTTCATGCAGTCTACTTGTTATTATAAATGAGTCTCAAATATTGCCTTTGCAAAGAGGTCTCAGTTTTCATGTCATATCCTCCAGGTGGTTTTCCCTAAAGTATTCCACATATACCTTCATAAATACACACACACACATACACACTCACACACACACACTTCAGTCTCCAGGCTCTTTGCTCATCACTGCATTTGTCAAAGTCTGAAGTGTATTTTCATTTATTTGTTCACTGGTTTATGAACTGTTTTCTCTTTCACTAAAGAAAAAGCTCTAGAAGAGCAGGAACCTTTTCTATTTTATTCACCATTTGTTTCTAGAGCCGGAAAGAACATCTGAGACATGGAGGGGGCATTTAGTAATTACTGAAAGAACAAATGAACCTTGCATTCAGCCCAAATTTTAGTGCATTAGGACATTTATCTCAATCGTCTAGGTAGATCCTATTTACACATGTAAGACCTATAGTGTAGTTCTGGTTCTTCGAAAATCCTCTGGGCCTCAATTTTGAGTTTAAACTAGATTATGATGACCCTTCGACTTCTCAATTTCTATAATTCAGTGGCAAATGAACTATCAAATGTCATTCCTATTAGATATATTTAAAGTCGTAGCTATGCTGTAATGTTTGTGCAGTTCAATCTTCTACACTTAACTTTAAAGGAGAACCAAGTAATAGCAGTGTATCTTATAGCCATGGCTAAAAAAAAATTTTGTTGCTGAGCAAAGCTTTTAAGCTCTACTGCTGTCAGCCATCTCCTAAGAAAAGAATAAAATGAGTCAAATGAATATTCTATAGCAAAGGCAGTTGTGACCATCCCTCAGAACAACGTACTGCTTAAAATATAACTTATGAGAAATTATACTGGTTACCAAGCATGCTTAGATGTAGCCTTAAGAAAAACATGTGCAGGCAACAGGCCTCTGGGGGAGAGGACTATATACGTCCTTGAAGCCGAGCAGTTGGGGATGCCCGGCCAGCTCAGGGCAGAACACCTCCTGCTTCCTTTTTCTGTCATCTCCCTTCCCAGGAGAGCCCCTTCAGTGGGTCACACAATCCTTTCATTTGGGTTTGCTCACTATAGGTCATGGACTATATGATCAGACATGTTTTGACTTTCTTCTTATGTATGTACAGGATTCATGATCAATGTGTAATCTCCTCTGACTTTGTTGATTGTTACCCACTTTCTAACAAATATGAGACTGAGGAGTTGTTTGGGTAACAGTCTTTTCTACTGTGACCCCCTGTGCCCTTTCTCTTACAGCTGACTTGTTTGTGCCTCACTCTTCTCCCGTGCTCTGTCAGGAGGCAGCAGCAGCAGGACAGAACAGGTTAAATAATAGTTAGTCCTAGTTAAACTTTCCAAAAACAGGTAAACTAGCTCTAGGCTTAGATGTCTATCCATATCAATTGGCTAGTTGAGCCAACCTCAAAGAAAGATGATGAAAATGTTTCTGGAAAAATCAGGAAAGCAGAAGTCAGACACACTTGTATTCAGTTTATGTTTTGGTCACTTTGGACAAATTACCTAACCTCCTCACTTCCCATCTTTATCAAATCAAAAATTAAGATAATATTTGTGTTGTAAGGGTTAAAAATAATATGGTTATTATACAAGAGCACAGCATTTGCAATGTAGGAGGCACTAAATAAACTCTATTTACTATCGTTCAGATAGTGATTAATCATGATAATGGGAAAATCTCCTATTTATCTTTCTTTAATAATCAGGATTGTCCATGTTAGAAGTATAGAATAATGAGGATGGAAATATCTTTTGATGGAAATAAAGTTCTGTGGAGTTTTCCTGGAAAGATAGTAAAATCTGTGTTATACAGTTGCTACCAATATCTGCACATATTAGACTTGCACATGAAGGTCAAAGCTCATGTAATTAGTAATCATTGATAAAAAAATATTTTTGCAAAATAGAGTGAATTTTTTCTGACAAGAAATGCTATAAATTTATAGATTAATGCAATAACAACAACATAATTTATTGAGTCCTTACAATTCCACCAAGAACTCTGTAAGAGAGGATGTGTCAGCATGATTTAACAGATGAAGAACCTTGGGGTCTCATTCTGCAATATAACATATGCTGTCCAAACATAACTGTAAAACTAGTATAAAAAAGATCATCAAACCAAAATAGCTTACATGGATTTTTCCCTGATAAATATAAAAAAAAAATAGATGCACAACTCTAATTATATGTGGGATTTCATAACTCATTCCAATTTATGAACATTTTCAATAGGGTACCTGAAATTGTGCTATTTAGTGAATTTTAGGTGATTTGTTTATGATAGAGTGTATTGAAAAGTAATTGGCAACAACTTAATATGTATGTTGGGCTGTGTTCTGTAATTTTGGGGGTTAATTTTAAGAGAGTAATCTATGGGACTCATTGACTTCTTCCTTGATTGTCTTTAAGTGATTATGTTCCAAATCTCTGATTATAGCCCAGAAGTTCTAAATACTCAAGGACAAGAAGAAGATTAGATGCCTGCTTGATTTAGAAATACAAGGACCCCAAGGAACTAACCTAAACTCTAAGTACCTAGACTAAGGAGATTTGAAAACTTATCACATCCACAAAAAAATATATCAAGAAAATATATGGGTCAGGAGTTAGGCAAAGAAAAAAAATAGATATTCTCATTCCTTCTGTGATTACAGGGTCCTTATAGCAAAAAATGCTATATCACTAAAGAGATGAATATCACTAAATAACCAAGTTAAAGGAAAAAAATTTGCAAATGAAATGTTAAGTATGAAAAATGTATATACATACCTGAGGGAACATTTCAGGTTCTAGAATATAAAATCATATACATCTTATGTATAAGCATATGGATCTGCACCGTGACCAAAAAATTTTTTTTAACAAAAATGTTTTCACTAAATATATCTTAATACTTCTCATATTGTAGATTTCTTAAAGTAAAATAATATGAACTATAAAGCCTTTTTATTTTTAATTAAAATATGTAACAAAGAGGTTCTTCGTTAGGGCGTTAATTGATATCATTTTCCTTAAATTCCATAAATAATGAAGCATATGCAATATTCTTCAAGGCAGAAACAAGCTTTTATAGGTTTTATCATTTTGATGACATCATATGTGGTCTGAACTGTAAACAGAGGTGGAACCAAATGTTTCCCATTTGAATCTGGCCACAGCAAAGATTTCAGCTTGATCCATGTCATATAAACATGCTATGGGCAAGAGCTCAACAAAAGCTTATAAAAGAGGCACCTGTGGTTTTCAAATTAAGCCCAGTTGCTGTAATTAGCCAGCTTTATTTTTCATAAGTCAACTTTTTTCATTGTTTTTTAAACCATCCCTGTGGTGGTCATAAACACCATGCAGTTTTAATAGGGGAGGATTTTGTTTCTTAAAACCCCAGGCAACTTGAAATCAAATCAGTCAAACCACTACTAAAGGGGGGAAAGGGGAATAAAGAAATTGAGAGCTCTGGTTAACTCAGTTCTAGTTGTAGGCAATTCAATCCAAATAAAATGACTGGCATTAGTTTCGTTCCGTCTTGTACAGTCTCAGGAGATTTAACTTTCCCTTAGAGGTTAATTCCCAGCATGGTTATTCTTGATTCACAACTTACTTTTCTGCATGGTTAACCCTTGAAAAATAACTGTGCATCCAAAAGGAAATATATTTTTAAATAAAATCAGAGGGAATTTCATAGAAAATATATGGGGCTATAAAAAACTTTTAAAATATGTTTAAGAGTCACCATTGCAGATTTGATATATATATTAAAGGACTCTTTTTTTTTTTTAAGAATTATTTAAACTTGCATTTTTTTCCAGGTATACTTGTTTTCACAGCCCTAAAAATTCATTTATAAATGTTGTGATTATTTATATAAACAAGTTTTACCTTTATTGCTTTGCTTAGCTGTAGGCATAAAAGCAGAAACACTTGACTCTTCTTTACATTAGAATAGGATTCTTGGAAGTTTTAATATGATCCTTTTTTCTTGAATAAAAGATAGTCCTGGAAATCATGCACATTTAAAAAAGTGTTTTCAGACTAACATAATTTCAATGTCCTATAGAAAAGAATTTGAGTAGAAAAAGCATTTTTACTATTCTGGGAAACTGGGAAATGCCCCAGTTTATGAGAAATGGCTGATATACAAAAGAAAAATATATATCCATGGTATATACATGTTATAAACATGGTATCTTTGATTTGATTCTGCCAAATCGATTTCTTCTCTGAAGTTATTGTACCATTGACAATAACAGCACTACACTTCATTAGATGGATAAGGAATATGGATATATATTAAGAACCACAAAACCGATCAAACTCTTGATCAAAATAATATAAAATCTAAGAATTGATTACAGGGAAAAAATAGAAATTTTGGCATAGTGTATAAATTGCAAAGAAATTCACTGTAGCATAATATGTAATCATAAATAAAGGGGGAAAAAAACAATATTCCCAGATAAAGAAATAGAAACACAAAGGACAAAGTATCTATTAAACTAAAAAGGTTTCAAAGACTACTAAGCATGATGTGGTTGGTCTAATTTATTTGAAAAATATTTTGCCATTCCTAATAAAGTGGAAAATAGGCATGCCCTGTGTTATAGCAATTTGGCCCATATTATACACCCCAGAAAAACCCACCATGTTTTATACAGGATATAGACATATAAGAATGATCAGAGCAGTTCAGTTTATGATAGCAAAGGACTGAAAATTCTTGTTATCCATAATAGGATGAATAAAAACTTGTCACTTAGTCAAATGATATTATACTATGTACCTGAAATTTCATTCATAATCACACTTATTATAATATCATTAAATAAAGAACAAAAAACAAAATATACCATATTGTTTAGGAAAATGCATATAAGTGATAAAGTATACATAAAAATAAGAGAATATTTTATAAAGGTAGGCTACTGAATACTTCTTGGAGTAGAGAAATGATTATGACTGAGAAGGAACTATAGTAGGCTTCTGAGGTATGAATTTATTCCATAAAGATATGTTTTATAATTATTTATACATTATATTCCACAATAGAAAGAATGCTTTTAAACATATGACTTCAAACTTAATTTTTGAAAGGAGAAAATAACTATGTTATACAGTATTAGAATAGTAGGGTTTCCTTAGCATGTGTGCGGATGTGTATCCATGTGTGGATTCACATACATAGTTGACCCTTGACCGATAAGAGGTTGGGGCAGCAATACCCTCTTCTGCCCCCACAGCTGAAAATTCACCTATGAGTTGACTTCCTAAAAACTTAACCACTAATTGTCTACTGTTGACCAGAAGCCTTTGTGATAACATAAACAGTCAAGTAAACGTATTTTGTATGTATAAGCATTATATACTATAGTCTAACAATAAAGTAAGCTAGAGAAAAGAAAATGTTATTAGGAAAATTATAAAAAAGTTTAAACACATTAACAATTCTATATTTATTGACAAAAAAAATCCGATTATAAGTGGACCCACGCATTGCAAACCTGTGTTGTTCAAGGGTCAACTGTATACTTACATAATATTTCAATAGATGAATAAATATTCATGTGTATATTTTAATCTTTGCAATGTAAGGGTTTTTAAAGTCACTTACACTAAAATGTGGATAATCTTTAATAACTAAGGTGGCCTTCCTCCCAAGTACCTCCCCTTTGGGTAGCAGGAAAACTACATTTACCGATTTCAACCTTAGTCAAAAAATTTTTAAAAATATAATGAATCAATATTTTTGGATAATAATTCAGGTTCCTCTTATTTTTGTTCCTCATTAAATTACTGCTCCTCTTCAAGAAGATGTCCAGATGAATGTGGGCAGAAAAGCTCATGTCACCTTGTTGAACAGAAGAAGCAGATCACTGCATTGGCAAGGTCCTCAGTGGCTATGGTGGGCTCAACAGCAATTCCCCTTGTCTGCCTGACTCTTGTGTTACTATGTGAAGCTGGTGTCAACAGACGACAAAACTCATGCCCTGTTTACCCCTGCAGCCTTTCTCAGTAGCCCTTCCTGTTGACATGACTTCCACATAACCCTCACTGGTTAAAATCATTCTTGAAGCTTTACTGTATTTTCCATTTACCTACTAACCCATGTGTAGCCTTTGCTATAAGTCCAGTGTCTACAACGACATGGCCCTGTTGGTATACTGGCCGTCCTTTCAACACAGCCTCATATAGCAACCAAATGAATCTGGCATATATACTTCATACACACTCTTTCCTCCTCTCTGCTGAAGCTCACAGCTCTGTCTCCTGGAGTGACCATTTCATTTTAGCTCAATTCCTTTCTGCCTTCAGTGCTTTCTTGAACCTGATTTTTAAATCATTCCCCTCAGCCTCCCCCCTACTCTCACCTATTTTGAGTTTAATTTGGATTAGATCCTTGGTTTGGATTAAATACAAGGAAGTAAGGGGACACAAATAGCTCTAGAACTTCTTTTTCTTATGTTTTCACATTTCCTTGGTCACATTTCAACATCTTCCCAATTCTAGCATCTTAAGTCTCAATGGAAGACAGGATATCTTCTTTAAATTATTAAAAATTCTGGGAGTGCCTGGGTGACTCATTCATTTAAGCATCTGCCTTTGCCTCAGGTCATGATCCTGGGTTCTTGGGATAGGCCTGCATTGGACTCTCTGCTTAGGGGGGAGTCTACTTCTCCTTATCCATCTAACACTAAGCCTGCTCAGTTTCTCTCTTTCTCTCTGTCTCTCTCTCTCAAATAAATAAATAAATCTTTAAACAAAACAAAAACAAACAAAAAAACACAAAAAAAACTCTGACCTGCCCGTTGATAGGTTAAATGTAAGCTAAAATAAATTTAGAAAAATTATTCTATTTTATGAAGACTGGGTTTGAAAACTTTCTGGACAATCTTAATTTGAATGTCAAAAGTTTATTCAAATTCTTTCCTTTTATATATCTTATGGAATAATGTCCTCTAGGTAAAAGAATGCCTTCGCTCAAGTAAATGGGAGATATTGTGATAAGAAAGGCATAAAAAATCATATTAATTTTCTTTCAAAATGTTATCCTATTACATATACATAAAACAAGTTTTAAAATTAATATTAATATTAACACTATTTTGATGGTGTAGTTATAGTTAATTTTTATTGCTTTCTTCATAAAATTTTCCCAAACTTCTTAGAATGATGATATATTATATTTAAATCATAAAATATTAAGAAATGCTTTGTAAAAACTAAAAACCTAAATTATAACTATTTACTATATCTGTGTGGAGCCATTGCTTGCTTTCTATTAGCCTGAACCACGGAGTCATATCAAGTGTTAGCTCCAGTTATCATGGGAAGATATTAAATAATTTTTCTTGAGAATAGAAAAATCAAACAGAAAAATAAATATATTTAAACTATTTTTTTTTCTAAACACTGATGTAATCAATGGTCTAGATTCTTGAATCAACATGAAATAAATCACACTTATTAAAACATGAGTGTTAGTCTCAAAAGAGATTAAAGAAACATAACCCAAATCTTTAGAAATCAGCTCTATCAATATCTATAATTCTATTTTAACTTCAAGTTAAGCATGTAGCACTTTAGATCCTACATTGCTCTTAGTGTCAAGTCATTTTAGAAATTTGGTTGCACACAAAAAAGACATTTCTATTCGATATAGCTTTAGTGATTTCAATGATACCACCCAAATAGCTAATCAACAAAAAGTATCTAGTTTCAGTTCAATCAAGGAAAGAACATAAAGCCTCTGCCCTAAACTCAGGAGGGTTAGTGGCCATTTTCCTAAATTTTTGATGAAAACTTGGCTGGGATAGTATAATTCTTTCAGATAAACTTTGTGTCTTTGATGTTAAAAAATCACTATTCAAAAATTGTTAGTATCCTCATAAATACTAAAATCAATGGTTGAAAGGAAAAAAAGGTGAAGTTATTAACTTTGGTATTACCATTAATTAGCAGTTGTTTTTAATCCTCTCAAACAGATCCACATGAGGGCAGTAGACCATGGTAAAACCTGGAATATGAAAAGTAATGCAAAGATACACCAAGAGGAAAATCCTATTCAGTTCTGGAATCCTTTCCTTTGTCAAAAGGCAAAAACATTTTGGAAATTACAACTAACCCGAGTTACCGGTGGTATCTTGCTCATGACTAATCTTTTCTTTTTATATTCCAGATACCAGCAGGGAAAACTGTTTCCTCTCCCTTCCCTCCATATAAAAATCCATAAAGAATCTAATCTCATAGAACGTTCAATAAACAAAACCCTTATTCTAAAGCTTTCCCTGAAGTATTGACTCAGATAAAAACATCCCAATTAAGTAAAAACTTCTGCTGTGCAGAAATGTGCAGAAAAATTGAGAAGAGTATCTATTCAGTTTACTACTTTGAATGTACTTTAAAGAGGGCACCTGCATGGCTCAGAAGGTTAAGCATCTGCCTTTAGCACAGGTCATGATCCCAAGGTCCTGGGATTGAGTCCCACATCGGGCTTCCCATTCAGCAGAAAGCCTCTTCTCCTTCTGCACCTCTCACTGTCTCTCATGAATAAATAAATAAAATCTTTTTTAAAAAATAAATAAACACTTTATGTAATGATGATTCTTTTAGTTAAAAGTCTGGACAGAAAAAAGTAGAAATGGACAGTTTTTAATACCAGGCCTGCTGAGTGATTTGAGGAAAAGGATTGGAGAGAGCATATATTTGTGTGTGTATATGTACCTACAAACATACATGCACACATGTACATATCCCCATTATTACCAAGATTTGAAGTAAGGAACAAAAAAATGATAGGAATTTTACATTACTTTCATTACTTTCCCCTGCCTCCCTGTAGTCCAAATCTAGTCTTCTGTACATCATCTGTATTGGTATTCCATTACTGCTACAACAGATTACAACAAAGCTTGGTGCATTATAACAATACACAATTATCTCGCAGTTTCCGCAAGTCAGAAACCTGAGGAAGGTCCCAGTGGATGAAAAGCAAGGGGTCAGCAGGGTTCGGTGCCTTCCTGGAGGCTCTGGGAATAATCCAGCCTCAGCTCTTAGACACTGTTGGTAGATCCAGTTTCATAAAGTCATGGGATTGGTTTCCGTCTTTCCTTGTTGTCATCCAGGGACACCTTCACTTCTCGGAGACCCTCTCCAGGGGACTCACATGGGACTCTTACATCTCAGGCCAAGATATACCAGAATGAGAACCCTCAGGCTTAGGATCACTCTGATTTCCTTTCTGTGGCATTTCAAAGGGCTTCTGCTGTTGCTGTGTCTTCTGGATCTCAGCCAGAGAAAGTTTTCTGCCTTTTAAGGGCTCACAGGAGAAGACTGAGGCCACTCAGATAATCCACCCAGATAATTAATTTTGAAATGTATATTCTAAATTCCATCTGCAACACCCTTTTTACCATGTAGCATATATCCTATTGAAAAGTTCCAGGGATTAGGGTGTAGACAACTTTAGGGAATCACTATTAAGCCTGTCCATCATGTAATTACGAGAAGGTTGAAGGGAATACAAAAGTATGGAGACAGCAAAGAAGGAAAAGACAACAGAGGGATCCAAAAGTAACTTTCTTCTGAGACTATTTTCATCCATGTTCTAATATCTCATATATTATAAGCTCACTCCTGCACTAGTGTCTATACTCATGATTTTTGCCCTGCCCAAATGCACACCCTCATTTATACGCTGCCTGTCCAAAGCATAACTTGTACTCAGGTACTTAATTTGTACAGTACATAACTTGTACTTGGACTTCTACTAGGAAGATCTTTCTTAATGTTTTCTTTTGTAAGAAAACAAACAATATTTATTCAAAGCTTTATTGATTTTTAAAATTTCTCAGAATCCCTAAGCATTTCAGAATTGACCTTTAACCCTTACTAACGATTACTTAAGTAAATCTCACCTCCTACAAGTAATATATAAGAGTTAAGAGCATGGGATCTATAGCTGAGTGCCTCAATCATATCCCAGATCATGTCTCAGATCTGCCATTCAGTAGCTGAGTCCCCTTACGCAAGTTAATAAACTTATCTGTGTCTCAGTTTCCTTTTGTATAAAATAGGAATAATAGTAATATGAGCTTAAGTGAGTTAATACATATAAAGTGCTGAGAACATTGCCAAACACATAGTATGTACTCAATAAATGTGAACTTTGATTACTATTATTAATAACTAAGTGACTTGAGACTATATCTTATTTTTAGGCTATATTCAATAAGATTCTAAATTCTTTAGTTGTTTATAATTCTCAGCTATTTGATTTACATATAAGTTGGTAAAATACAGGTGAAAATTAAGAAAGAAGCTTTCTGTTTCTGAAAGATATTTGCATAGGAAGGAAGACATTGATGTTCATTAATAGTCATTTAATTTAATGGCAATGAAACTGGCAGACTCCTTTAAAAAACTACAGATGAGCTAAAACTATCATAAAGGAAAACAGGAGAGTGATGATTTGTGGATACAGGACCATGGTTACCTTGGTAAAGGAAGGCAGAGGGTTCCACATTCTCATGTGGTGACAGCTGGTGGGCAGTGACCTTCCCCTATGATAAAACACAGTCTCCCCCTTCCCGATAAGCAACTTTGCAGACTGTATGTGTGCCTCAGACTGCCTCATGCAAGTACAAACAACCACACGCATTTCCTGTGTGTATTTCCTGTGTGCATTAACTGTAGTTTGTATCAGAAGCCATTCTTCCTTTAAAAATGAAGAAATTTGGGGGGTGCCTGGGTGACTCAGTGGGTTAAGCTTCTGCCTTCAGCTCAGATCATGATCTTGGGGTTCTGGGATCGAGTCCCGCATCAGGCTCTCTGCTCGGCAGGGAGCCTGCTTCCCCCTCTCTCTCTCTGCTCGCCTCTCTGCCTACTTGTGATCTCTGTCAAATAAATAAAATCTTTTAAAAAAATGAAGAGATTTTGTTTGATTATTCTAGATAGCTCTTTTCAAACAAAAGAAGTGAATATAGATAAATTTCATTTCGGCCTAAATTGTTAAAGCAAAAAAATATGTAACTAATGTTGCAAAAACATGCCGAGGAGAAAATCTACAAGACAATAAACAGATGCATCTTCTGAAGGCTCCTATGTTCATACTTTGTTTAAATTTCTCATAACTGGTACTTCTACAGTGAATTTTGTTCTGCTCTTTTAAGAGATCCAAATGATCATGAACAGTAAAATGAATAAATAAGTTGTAGGGTTTTTATACAATCAGATACTACCCAGCAATAAAAAACAGCAAACTGGGATGCCTGGGTGGCTCAGTCATTCAACCACCCATTTTCCGCTCAGGTAGTGATCTCAGGATCCTGGGGTGTAGTCCTGCTGAGCAGGGAGCCTGCTTCTCCCTCTCCCTCTGCCACTCCCCATGCTTGTGCTCTCTTGAATGCTCTCTCTCTTTCAAATAAAAAAATAAAATCTTTTTAAAAAGGAAAGTTTTAAAAATAGGGAACATTAATCTATGGTCACAGAAATCAAAATAGGAGTGACTTTTGTGGACAAAGAAAAAGAGAAATTGGACATATTTTTTAGAAACTATAATTCATTAAAATTAATCCAAAAAAGAGAAAATTTACAGCCCTATAATTTTAACAGCTTTATGGAGGTATAACTGACAAATAAAATGTGTGTATATATATCTTTAAAAAAAGAACTAAACTTCAGGTGAAATATATCCTTATTAGTACCAGTGAGCAAATATACTATTTGCTCATTCATTTAACTATTATTTATTATGGTTAGGGGTAGTACTTAGTAATAAATAATATCAATCACTGGCTTTTTTTTATTATGTTCAGTTAGCCATCAAAGCCACCAATCTTTTAAGTGATACTAGAGGTACAGATCACTATATCCTCACTTTTCAGAGACTCTGAGAATGTAAATATTGTTCCAAAGACCATAAAGCTTAGTATTTGTAATACCAGATTAGAATACCATTCTAGTGTATTTCCAAGCCCTTGCGATTTCAGTACAAAGTGCTGCTGTTTGTTAGCTATCCTATTTCATTTAATAACCCCCACCCAGTATTTAGACATTTTGTTTCACTTTTGGAGCTTAAGAAACATGTACTGAACAAATGTATAAGTGAAATGTATCAATTATTAAATGTAAGCATTTGGGGATATTATTCCTTTCTATCTTCACTTGGAATCTCCCAAAGAAAGAATTTGATAGAAAAATATATTTGAACCATAGCAGCAAACTTAAAATGATTTTGGTTTAACAGCATACCTGCTATCAGGATCTTAAACATAAGGTTATATTAATAAATCTTGAATGACAAGAAATTCAGAGCCCAATGCAACAGCTCACCCTATCAGGCTTCTCCATCACTTATGAGTCTCCCAACGCCTCCATCATGATCATGTGAAGCTGCTGTAAGCCTCACAGTCTCATACAACCTGTTCAAAGGCAGAGGTGGGAAGGGCGGGTAGGGTGCACCCTTATGCACCTCTCCCTTTCAACCACAGAGAAAACTTTTTCCCAAAGTCACTCAGCAGAGTTACTAATTTTGTTTTTTAAAGTCCAAACAGGGTCACATGATGAATCCTAAATCAGGTAAAAAAGTACAGTATTAGTATAATTAACTACATCAACCATTAGGATCCATGCAGAGTACATTTCTTCCCCCAAATGAATAAAATCAGAATTCTGTTTGCAAAACTGAATGCAGGGAGGAATACTTGGTAGGGAACCAGCAGCATCAGGATTATGTCCTTAGGACTCTCTCTGTGCCACACGGTGGGCAAAGCTTTGTGTATCCTTCAAGCATCTTAGTGACAACACATTTTCAATACTGTAATTACTTGTTAGACATCATGACACAAATACATACAAGAATAATAATTCACATAAACCAATGCAATAGGTATTTTTATTTTTCGATAACAAAAGTAAGACTTAGAGAACATAATTACCTTGCCCAGTATCAGCAAATTGCAGCCATCTCAGCAAAGAAGCTGAGAAAATCTGTGACCCAAGCTCTTGTATATTGGCTCCAAAGCCAGAGTTTATAATGATGAAGATACATGACCTAGATGTCACTTGAGGACTGCCATTTAGGGTAACTGAGATAAATTCTTGTTCCATGTGTTTCCCTTCTTTACTGTATAACAGTTCTAATAATCTATGGATGTTCCTTTGGATTCAGAATTAATATCTATGAGAACATAAGGCTGTGCAAAGTATCACATATATTGTAAACACCAAAATCTAGTTTCTGCCTTCTCAGAGATAACAGGACACCTGAAAAACTGGCAGGGTGTGGCAGGGGAGATCTGTATTTTCAAACTCAAAAGGGTCTTAGCCAAATTCCCTCTCCTCCCCACACACTCTCTCACTTGATCAACAGACAACCTTCATAAAAAAAATTAAAAAATAAGTAAATAAATAAACAAAAAGTCTCAACTATTATCTTAAAAATGAATAAAGACTTGCCTCTCTGGGCTACAACTTTGAATATACAAGTGTTGTTAATGACTTCAGATGCCTAGAAAATGTCTAATAAAATCAATTATTTTTCAACCTATGATAGATTAATTGAATTTAATATGGTGGGATTGGAAAAGTCACACTAACTAATTACCTTTATAGGCTTATGAATGCCTCAAAGTGTGATGTATAGTATCACACTTGAATATTTTAGTTAAGGGTCTGGTTCTTAAATTACCCCAAAACATCATGTTGGAAGTTATGGAGATCACTTACTATTTATCTGTATTCTAAGATGGAAGGTCACCTTTTAACATTTAGTTCTTATATTTTCAAATGTGCTTGTGGCTAATGATATCAACTTCAAAATAGTGCAATGATGTTATTTAATGAAATAATAGCAATCAATATGCTGCAAAATTGATTGAATACTTAAACTATATTTTATTACTCAGTAGCCAGTAAGCATAAGTTAATTACCTGATGTGTGCTACCTATCATCTCTTCTCTGATTTCAAATTTAGCAGCCCTTGCTGCATTGTTCCTTTTTTGGCAAAATGTCACTGACATATACACTAGCTCCTTTGGTGGCTTAAAAAAAATCTGTCTGTCTTCTAAAAGATGTGTGACTTTCACAAAGAGTTTGTGTTTAGTATCATTCCCTTAAAAGCACTTATAATTGAAGAACCAGGAGTCTGTTGCACACACATGTGCACCTGTGTAATTCGCTTTATAAGTATTCATTTTTGGGTCAATATCAAGCCAACTGATAAATTAATTAGGGCTTCACAAACATTTATTTCCCTGGAGGTGAAACAAGAGAGACAAAAAACAGAGGTAGAAAGCATACCTAATACATATCACAGACTGTCCTAGACTCTGTCTAACAGTATCTTACAAGTGACACCATCTCAGGGCAGTAATGGGAATGGTAGCAATTTCTTCATGGTGTTGGACATAAATAAGAATAATTACATTATGATAGGCACACCTGGGTGTCTCAGTGGTTATGTGTCTGACTCTTGATTTTGGCTCAGGTCATGATCTCAAGTTCATGAGATTGAGCCCAGCATTAGGCTCAGTGCTGAGACTGGAGCCTACTTGGGATTCTCTCTCTCCCTCCCTCTTTCCACCTTCCTTCCCCTCCTCTAAGTAAATAAATAATATCTTCTAAAAAATACTACTAAAATTATTAAGTGTCTTTCATGTACCAAGCACAGGTACTCCGCGAGTATGCTGTCATCTCAAAGCTTACAAAAACTGTGCAAATGTTATCAATATGAAAGTTTGTCTACATTGGACATTCCATGTTCTGAAAGCTAGTTACCTACATAGTATATTTTAAAACCCAATTTTGCTTTGGCTTTGTTACTTAAATCTCAATTGCCTAAGGGAGGAGCAAGATGGCAGAAGAGTATGAGATCTAAATTTTGTCAGGTCCCAAGAATTCAGCTAGATAATTATCAGAAACTTTCTGAACACCTATAAACTCAATAGGAGATCAAAGAAAAGAATAGCGATAATCCTAGGAACAGAAAAGCAATCACTTTCTGGAAGGTAGGATGTGCAGAGAAGTGAATCTGAAGTGATATATGGGAAGAGAGACCTGAGGGAAGGGGCTGGCTCTTGGCAAGTGGTAGAGCAGTGGAGCATAAAATCAGAACATTTAGAAGTCTCCTCCACTGAGGGACATTGCTTCAGAGGCTAAGCAAGGGGTGGAGCCCTCACTAGGACAGTGTGGTATCAGGTCCCTCAGGGTCACAGAAAGACCAGGGGTGTCTGAGTGTGGCAGAGCCCCCAAGTGTTAGAACAGAGAAGCCAGCTGGAAAGACAGAGCCAAGGCAGCTTGCGGTTGCCATAAACCATAATCCACAGCACAGCCAGGCCACTTATTTTCAAGCAGGGACTCCACAAGGTGGCAGATCTGGGGAGATTCCCCCCACCATCTTCTCCACTGAGAGGAGTGGTGCAGGAATGCACTGCAGGAATCTGCTGGGCTTGGAGACTCAAAATGGGGCCATGTTCCAGAGATAGAAATGCTCTGTCACAGGCTGGGTGAGCACTGAGTGCAGGCAGAGCCCAAGGAGACAGGAGTGATTGGCTACTTTTTCTCTGAGGGTGCACTGAGGAGTGGACCCTGAGTTCTTGGCTCCTCTGGGATGGAGACTGGGAGGCCATGATCATCATTCTCCTCCTACAAAGCTATATGGAAAGCATTCAGGGAACAAAAGCTACTGAGGATAAAACCGAGCAGGCAAGAGGAGTGCAATTTTGCCTTAGACAAAGACATTTGGGAATCACTACAGCAGGCATTTCCCCCTCAAAATCAGCAAAAACATCCAGCCAAGATAAAATTTTCTGATCAATGAGAACAGCAGAACTCCAGAGTCAGGGGAATGCAGTACACATAGCTGCATTCATAGCTTTTTTCCCCATGATTCTTTAGTCTTTCAAAATTAATTTTTTTTAATTTTATTTTTTTCTTTTTCTATTCTTATAAATTTTTCTTCTTTCCTATTTTAACTTCTATTTTATCTTATCAATACTTCTTAATTTTTTTTTTAATTTTCACTGTTATAGTCATATTCTATCCCTTCATTGTATTTAAACTATTTTTTTTGTGTGTGTATATATACAAGTTTTTCTTTCTTTAAAATTTTGGGGGGGCACCTGGGTGGCTCAGTGGGTTAAAGCCTCTGCTTTCGGCTCGGGTCATGATCCCAGGGTCCTGGGATCGAGCCCCACACCGGGCTCTCTGCTCAGCAGGGAGCCTGCTTCCCCCTCTCTCCTTGCCTGCCTCTCTGCCTACTTGTGATCTCTGTCTGTCAAATAAATAATAAACAAAATCTTTAAAAAAAAAATTGGGGGAGGCAGTTTCTTTGAACAGACCAAAATATATTCAAAGTCAGGGGTGTGGCTCTATTCTATTCACAAGTGTAAATATATATATATATATATATATATATATATATATACACACACACACACACACAAATATATATATATATATATATATATATATATATATATATATATATATATTCACTTTGGTTTTTTCTCCTTTCTTCTCCCCCCAGTTTTTGGATCTCTTCTGGTTTGGTTAGGACATTTTTTTCTGGGGTCATTGTTACCCTTTTAGTATTTTCTTCTCTCATTCACCTATTGCTTTCTGGATAAAATGACTAGGTGAAAAATCTCACCTCAAAGAAAAAGAGGCAGTGCAGATCGCTAGGGACATAATCAATACAGACATTAGTATGATCTCAGAGTTCAGAATGACATTTATCAAGATGCTAGCTGGGCTTGAAACAAGCATAGAAGATACTAGAGAATCCTTTTCTGGAGAAATAAATCGCTTTCTGGGGAAATAAAGGAACTAAAAACTAACCAAGTTGAAATAAAAAATGCTATTAATGAAGTGCAATAAAAAATGGAGGCTCTTACTGCTAGGATAAATGAGTGACAAAGGAAAAATCATGAAAGCAGCTTGGGACAAGAGGTCTGTAACATACAATGGTAGAAATATTAGATTGGCAGTAGACCTATCCACAAAGACCTGGCAGGCCAGAATGGACTGGCATGATACATTCAGAGCACTAAATGAGAAAAATATGCAGCCAAGAATACAATACCTAGCTAGGCTGTTATTGAAAATAGAATAAGTGATAAAAAGCTTCCAGGACCAAAAAAAAAAAAAAAAAAAAAATTCACAAACACCAAACAACCCTATAGAAAATATTGAAAGCGGTCCTCTAAGCAAAGAGAGATACTAAAATTAACAGACCACGAAGGAACAGAGACAATATACAGTAGCAGTGACTATACAGGCAATACAATGGCACTAAATTCATATCTCTCAATAGTTACTCTGAATGTAAATGGGCTAAATGTCCAATCAAAAGACACAGGGTATCAGAATGAACAAAACAAACAAACAAACAACAACAACAAAAACACAAGGTCCATCAATGTGCTGTCTACAAGAAACTCATTTTAGACCCAGAGTCACTACCAGATTTAAAGTGAGGGGGGTGGAAAACCATTTACCATGCTAATGGACATCAAAAGAAAGCTGGGGTGGCAATCCTTATATCAAATAAATTAGATTTTTAAGCCAAAGACTATAATAAGAGATGAGGAAGGACACAATATCATACTTAAAATTTTGTCCAAAAAGAAGATCTAACAATTTTAAATATCTATGCCCCTGACATGGGAGAAGCCAATTATATAAACCAGTTAATAACAAAATCAAAGAAACACATCATCGATAATACAATAATAGTAAGGGGCTTTAGTATCCCCGCACCAAAATGGACAGATCATCTAAGCCAATAAAGGCTTTAAATGACCCACTGGACCAGATAGACATCACAGATATATTCAGAGCATTCCATCCAAAAGCAACAGAATACACGTTCTTCTCTATGCACATGAAACGTTCTCCAGAATGGATCACATCCTGGATCATAAATCAGGTCTCAACTGGTACCAAAAAAATGGGATCATTCCCTACATATTTTCAGACCATAGTTCTCTGAAGCTAGAACTCAATCACAAGAGGAAAGTTGGAAAGAACTCAAATACATGGAAGCTAAAGAGCATCCTACTAAAGAATGAATGGATCAACCAGGAAATCAAAAAAGAATTGAAAAAATTCATGGAAACAAGTAAAAATTAAAATGCCTTGGTTCAAAATCAAAAGTCCTGAGAGGAAAGTATATAGTGATACAAGCCTTTCCTCAAGAAACAAGAAAGGTCTCAAATACAACCTAACCCTACACCTAAAGGAACTGGAGAAAGAATAGCAAAGAATGCCTAAACCCATCAGGAGAAGAAAAATCATAAAGATCAGAGCAGAAATCAATGAAATAGAAACCAAAAGAACAGCAGAACAAATCAACGAGGGCACCTGGGTGGCTCAATTGGTTGAGCAACTGCCTTCAGCTCAGGTCATGATCCCAGAGTCCCGGGATCGAGTCCCATAACAGGCTCCCAACTCCATAGGGAATCTGCTTCTCTCTCTGACCTTCCCCCTTCTCATGCTCTAACTCTCATTCTCTCTCTCAAATAAATAAATAAAATCTTAAAAAAAAAAAAAAAAGAACAAATCAATGAAACTGGAAGCTGGTTCTTTGAAAGAATTAATAGATTGATAAACCCCTGGCCAGACTTATCAAAAAGAAAAGAGAAAGAACCCAAATTAATAAAATCATGAATGAAAGAGGAGAGATCACAACCAACATCAAAGAAATACAAACAATTATAAGAACATATTATGAGCAGCTATAGGCCAGCAAATCTGATAATCTGGAAGAAATGGATGCATTTCTAGAGACATGTAAGCTACCACAACTGAACCAAAAGGAAATAGAATACCTGAACAGACCTATAACCAGTAAGGAGATAGAAGCAGTCATCAAAAGTCTCCCAAAAAACAAGAGTCCAGGGCCAGACAGCTTCCCAGGGGAATTTTACCAAACATTTAAAGAATTGATTCTTATTCTCCTGAAATTGTTCCAAAAATTAGAAATGGAAGGAAAACCGTAAGCTCGTTTTATGAGGCCACCATCACCTTGATCCCCAAAACAAAAAAAGACTCAATCAAATAGGAGAATTACAGACCAATATTCTTGATGAATAAAGATGCAAAAATTCTCACAAAATACTAGCCAATAGGATCCAGCAGTACATTAAAAGGATTATTCACACCAACCAAGTGGGATTTATTCCTGGGTTGCAAGGATAGTTCAACATCCACAAATCAATCAATGTGATATGATACATTAATAAAAAAACAACAAAAAAAGAAAAAGAATAAGAAACATATGATACTCTCAATAGATGCTGAGAAAGCATTTGACAAAGTACAACACCCTTTTTTGATCAAAACTCTTTAAAGTGTAAGGATAGAGGGCACTTACCTCAATACCATTAAAGCCATCTATGAAAAACCCACAACAAATATCATTCTCAATGGGGAAAACTGAAAGCTTTTCCCCAAAGGTCATGAAATTGGCAGGGATGGCCACTATCACCTCTGCTATTCAACATATACTAGAAGTCCTAGCCTCAGCAATCAGACAACAAAGAGAAATAAAAGGCATCTGAATTAGCAAAGAAGTCAACCTCTCAATCTTTAAGATGATACGATACTTTATGTGGAAAACCCAAAAGGCTCCACTCCAAAGCTGTGAGAACTCATACAGGAATTCAGTAAAGTGTCAGGATATAAAATCGATGCATGGAAATCATTTGCATTTCTATACACCAACAGCAAGATAGAGGAAAGAGAAATTAAGGAGTTGATCCTATTTACAATTGCATCCAAAACCATGAGTTACCTAGGAATAAACCTAACCAAAGAGGAAAGAACCTTTACTCAGAAAACTATAAAGTACTCATGAAAGATATTGAGGAAGACAAAAAGAAATGGAAAAACATTCCATGCTCATGGACTGGAAGAACAAATATTGTGAAAATGTCTATGCTACCTAAAGAAATCTGCACATTTAATGCAATCCCTATCAAAATACCATCGTTTTTTTTTTCAAATAAATGGAACAAATAATCTTAAAATTTATATGGAACCAGAAAAGACCCCCAATAGCAAAAGGAGTGTTGAAAAAGAAAACCAGAGTTTCCATCATCACAATTCCAGTCTTTAAACTCTAATACAAAGCTGTCATAATTAAGACAGTATGGTACTGGCACAAAAACAGACATATAGATCAATGGAACAGAATATAGAGCCCATAAATGGACCCTTCTATGGTCAATTAATCTTCAACAAAGCAGGAAAGAATGTCCAATGGAAAAAAGACAGTCTGTTAAACAAACGGTGTTGGGAAAATTGAGCATCCACATGCAGAAGAAAGAAACTGGACCATTTCCTTACACCACACACAAAATAGATTCAAAAATGGATGAAAGACCTCAATGTGTGACATGAGTCCATCAAAATCCTTGAGGAGAACACAGGCAGCAACCTCTTCGACCTCAGCTGCAGCAACTTCTTCCTAGAAACATCACCAAAGTCAAGGGAAGCAGGGGAAAAATGAACTGTTAGGACTTCATCAAGATCCAAATCTTTTGCACAGTGAAGGAAACAGTCAATAAAACCAAAAGACAACTGATAGAATGGGAGAAGATATTCACAAATGACATATCTGCTAAAGGGCTAGTATCTAAAATCTATAAATAATTTATCAAACTCAACACCCAAATGACAGATAATCCAATCAAGAAATGGAGGGAGACAAACCATAAGAGACTCTTAATCTCAGGAAGTAAACTGAGGGTTTCTGGAGGGGTGGGGGTGAGGGATAGCTTGGTTGGGTGATGGACATTGGGGAAGGTATATGCTATGGTGAGTGCTATGAACTCTGTAAGACTGATGATTCACAAACTTGTATCCCTGAAACAAACAGTACATTAAATGTTAATAACAAAGAAAAACTGAATTGACTTATCAATTAGCAAAGAATTAAACTCAAACAAAAAGAAATTCACTCCCTCTTGAGATTCTAATCATAATTGCATTTGGAATATTTTCCAAATATTAAATTAATATTTACTTACATTTGGAATATTTAAACTTCTGGAACATAGTTAGAATTTTCTTCCCAACCTCTCTTTCCTTACTTTTTTAGACATTTTCAATGAAGAGCTCAATGCTGTGCTACACAAATTCTGTGTTTTTTAAATATATTATATAATTATATGTTAACTATTTTATATATTATCTAAATATATGTATTATAAAAATATATGTGTGTACTCAGAACTCAATCAATATCATTACAGTGTTTGGTACATAATAATGATTCTTTTGGTCTCCTGTCCCCTGAAACCCATAATTTTTATTTAACTGACACTGACATATTCATGTCATATGTGTAGAAACCATTTAATCAATATGCTAAAATCCCCACCCTAATCCACCCTCCCAAAAGAGGTACATGTTCTGAATCATAATTTAAGACTAGAGTCAGAAAATTATTTCTGTAAAGATACAAATAGTAAGTACTTTATAATAGTCACCATTCCCTATGGTCTTTGTCCAAATTACTGTATTCTGTCCTTTTAAATGAAAACAGCCAATAAATACGTAAACAAATGGGTATCGCTATGTCTCAAAAATTAGGCAAAGAGCCTGCATTTATATTTAAAAAAAAAAAGGCACATTTAGAATTTTTTACAACCAAGTGTTGGACAGAAATTCCTAAAGATGACAATTACAGATTCCAGTCAAAATGTAGAATGGGGTGCCTGGGTTGCACAGTCAGTTGAGGCTTCAATTCTTGGTCTTGGCTCAGATCCTGATTTCAGGGTCCTGGAATTGAGCCCTACTGTTGGATTGTACACTCAGGGTGAAATCTGCTTGGGACTCTCTCTCCCTTTCCTCTGTACCTCCTCCTCACACTTCCTCTATCTCTCTCTCCATAATAGATAAAAAACTCTTTAAAGAAATATCTAGGACAAAAAAAAAAAAAAAGAAAGAAAGAAAAAGAAAAAAAACAAACAGTAACAATCACCTAAAGATACCAGTGAGTGAATTGAGTGAATAAAGTCGATTTTTTGAATGTGAGTCAACACTAGAAAGAAAAGGTGGCACAAGATAAATTTTCATTTTTAAGGCATTATAGTAATAGAAAGCTTTGATCAATATCATGCAGGATAGTAATATTTCTAATAGAAAACCTGGAAGCAAACTGTAAGAGACTCTCAACTATAGAGAACAAACTGAGGGGTTCTGGAGGGGATGAGACAGGGTTGGGGGATGCAACAAATGGGTGATGAGCATCAAGGAGGGAACCTGTTTGGACAAGCCCTGAGTGTTATATGTAAGTGGGAATCACTAAATTCTACTCTGGAAACCAATACTACATTATATGTTAATAACTTGAATTTAACTTAAAAAAAAAAAAAAACCTGAACTTTCTCTTGGCTAAAAAAAAATTTGTTTAGTACAAGACATTTGGATAACCACACAATTAGAACAAGAGAAAGGAGAACCCCAAAAGGCAAAAGCTAGTGTTGAGATACACATTCTACATTCAGACTTCAATCTAAAACTCTGCACAAACCTGGAACCATGTGTAATCTAGATGAACTCAAAGTAGACAATAGAAGATAAAAGGAAGAAACTGAGCTTTGAGACACTTTCAAGTAGACAGAGTTTATAGTTGGTGTCCAATCAATTTCCTGCTAAAATAAAGAATAACAGCACTATATCCAAATTCAGCATCTCCACAACAAAATTTCAGAGCCCAGATTATAAAAATACAAAATTATTCATCATATGAAGCATCAGGAAAATACAACCCAAAGAAAAAAGACAAAAGGAACCAACCATGCGATAAGTCAGATATCTGAATCAGTAGACAACTTCAACTTTTTGAAGAAAGTTGTAATGAATGTTATCAATAAGATAAAGAAAAACATGCTGAAAATGAATTGAAAAGGTCACAAATTTTAGCAGAGATATAGGAGCAAAGAAAAGGGAAATTCTGAAAGTGAAAATATGATAAATATGTAATTACGTTCATTAGATGGATGTCAATCTGGATAGAAATGATAAACAAAGAGCAAACTTAAATATAGATCAATACCAAATATCTAATCTTAAGAAGAGAAAAAGACTTAAAAATGGACATAGCCTCAGCAAGCTGCAGAACATCAAAAAGTGTAAACATATGTGTGAGTTGAAGATAAAATGGATGAACTTTCCCCAACTTTGTTGAAAGATATCATATCATAGATTCAAGCTCAGCAAAGCCAAACAAGAAAAACCATTCCAAATTTTACATTTTCTCTCTCCTTTATGAATCCCTCAAAGCAAGTGATAAATAGAAGTTTTTTCTGAATAATCATGTGACACTTGGATGTTGTCTTACATCTTCATTGCTTCAGCACCGTGAAGATTTGGTTCTCTGATCCTCCTAGAAATTTTGTCAGGTAGCTCATGCTTTTAAATAAATCCTTACCTGTGATACTATCTGCAAGGGATTCAGTGGTCTTCAGGAAAACACACTGACCAAGACAACAATTAGAAATCAAGTAGTTGAAGAAATTTGCATTATTTTTCTAACTGTTCTGAGTTTGAAGGTAATTAGGGTCCAGTTGGCCTTAGAAGATAGGGCTATTAACCAATGGTATGTAAGAAAGAGTTATTTAACTTATTAAGCCTGTGTGCACATAGAAATACATGATGTGAAGGATATTTTGACAGACCAAGGGTCTGTTGTGACAGATGACTGGGAGAAACATGAAAAATTCAAAAACTTTGGAGAGGCAGCTTCTTTTAACTAGACTAATTTCGATATACAAGCTCAAAAAAGTAGGATTTTACCTTTCATTTTAATGGTTGGTTGATATTTTTAAGATTTGTTTTATTTTTTTAATAAGTTTTTTAAAGGATTTCATTTATTTATTTGACAGGGAGATCACAGGTAGACAGAGAGTCAGGCAGAGAGAGAGAGATGGGGAAGCAGGCTCCCTACCGAGCAGAGAGCCTGATGCGGGGGTCGATTCCAGGACCCTGGGATCATGACATGAGCCAAGCCGAAGGCAGAGGCTTTAACCTACTGAGCCATCCAGGCGCCCCATAGAGAACTGTTTTAAATGAAATTGAGGTACCCAAAATTCACTGAAAGTTCCAAAGATTTAATGATATAGGGTTGATGGGATAGATTTATTATGAGCAACAAACCCAAACAGCTCTTAATCTTGGCTCTAGAAAGCCTGTGATATGGGTTGAATGTTTGTATTCCCCGAAATTCATATGTTGAAACGTTATGGCTTTAGGAACGTGCTGCTATCAACCAAGGTGATTATACATTAAGGAAAGAGAAATGTCCAGATTTTTTCAAGATTTATTTGACATTGTCTCAGAATTAGTTCTCTAATGCTGCTATAACAAATACATGAATGTACAGTATACACTCACACACACAAAATTATGGTTCCAAAAGTCCTAAGTTCAAAATGGGTCTTTCTGGGCTAAAATGAAAATGTCAGCAAAACTTCCTTCCTTTCTGAAGGCTCTTGGGGAGAATCTAATTTTTTTTTTTCCTTTTCCAGCTTCTAAAAGCTGTCCATGTTTCTTGTTCCTGGCCCACTTCTGTCTTCAAAGCCAATAATTACTGGTCAAGATTTTTTCATATCACACTTTGACACAATCATGTGCATCTCATCCATTATAACGAGCTTTGGGAGTATATCGGACCTACCTGAATATCCCACTAGAATCCTCCCATTCCAAAGTTAGTTAATTCTAATCTTTATTCCATCTACAACCCTCATTCTGTAACACACCCACAGGTTCCAGAGAGTAAGATATACATACCTTTGGGGGAATCATTATTCTATCTACCACCAGGCTCTAAAGTAACAACTAATTTCTAACCACATAGGATAATATGGTGATTTAGCAATGAAATTGGGAACTTAAGAGGGCCAAATAATAAGTAGAGTTTGACTTGGGATGTTCTTATAGTGATCTTAGAAGGCAGGCAATATCAAGACATTGGTTTCATAACCCATGAAGTAAAGTTTATTTTAAAAGAAAAAGCCAGGTGAAAGCTTCTAAAACCACATTTCTAGTCAAAGTCATAAAGAAAAAGCAATACTCCCTTTCTGGGAGAATTGGAAATATTAGGGGCCACATCAGAATTGATAGGTGTATAGGTGGAAATACCTACTATGTCCTGCATTTCATTTGCCTCTTGGGCCAAGGGGAGGAACAGAAGCCTCTTGCAATTGCTGTTCCAAATTCAGTCTCTTTACGAAACAAAGTAATGCAACCTTTAGTTCATTTAAAACACACACACACACTCATACCTATATTTTGATTACATTCATATGCATATAATCAGCACAAATCACAGTAATATACAGAATATATTCATATTTTCTCTCTCTTTCTTCCTTTTTCTTGGTGGTAAAGTTAGAGTTGTGTCCAGAAGTTACTGGATGTTAAAACCAGATTATGAGGATGGGATTTCCACTTTTTTTTTTTTCTGTAGTTACCATCTATTTAAATTAGAAGTCTTAAATCCAAAGCAAAGCAAAATAATTCCTCAGAAATCCGAATACATTGTATATACTAGGTAGATTTAGTCCATTATGTCAGTAAAGATGAAGATGACTTTACTCAGCTCTTTCAAATGCTGGTTCTGAATGACTCTTGGAATAGGAGTTGGGAAGAATTTCCATCCCTATTGGGAATATAAATACAAATTCTTAGTCATAGATTTTAAGGCTCCTGCCATGTGAGATTTATTAGACCAAACTATATTATAATTAATAAAAGTTATCAATTGATTTCACAGCTTGGGCTAAGATGAACACCTCCTACTTAGATGGTAGGAGCATTTTCCCTGGAAAGTTTAAAAACAACACCAGTAATGAAATTAGGAATTTGGTTTGCTTGAGAGTATACTTCCTTGTATGCATAAAAATAGAAATAATAGTAAAACTGTAGGGCACCCCAAAATTTGATACAAAGAGCTTAATATAATCACATTTTAGCAGCTATTAATGTAACTGTTGGGGTATCATATAACCAAAGACTAAATTCCAAAGAAAGGCAGATTGTTATAAAAATATTTAATATCTTCCTGGAGCTAAAATAAATCAATATGTTAGATTTAGGTTTATTGTTCCCTAAAACATCAACTGCTACAGGATGTTTACAAAGAAGTTGTCTTTCCTTGAATTATGAAGTTGCAGAACAAATAAACCTGCAGAATGACAGAGTAAGATTGTTTCTGGGATACAGTTACAAGGATGGAGTCTTCAGAGATTTCTTTGTAAAACTTATGAATGTATAAGATAAATATTGCCCTGTCCTTACCTTATATTGTTTTCTTTTCACATAAATGTTGTTAGAGAAGTCAGTGTGATTGAGACGTAAGCTTCAAAATAAATGCTTAATCTCATAGGGCTAAATCATGAAAACCATGCCTACTAACACTAATTTGTAATAATAAGTTATACAATAATTACAGACAGCCGAGAGTGGACTCCAATATATTATTATAACACCCGCCCTCCTTGAGACAACCATTGCAATTACATCTAGAAATCTTAAAAAAAAAAAAGTCTAAGTTTACACAGGCAAGCTTAAACTTTGCAAACTTATTTTGGTGGCACCAAGAATTATAATTGCATTTCTTTAAATAAAATATATGAAACTAATAACACTTTAGTTTTGTTCACTATATTTACCTTCTGGCATGAAATCAACTTTCAGTAATGTAAGTACTATAGAGCCTAGAGAGACACATATTATACTGTCAAGGAGAATTAAGATAGATGAGAACACATCTTAGCTCCTAAGGTCAACCATAACTTATAGTAGCCAGAGGGGGAAAGGATGGAAAGTTATTACCCAAGACTACTCTGATTTCTTCTATTGTTTGTTGGTACTGTCCCCTCACACCTACTGCCATTGTTGAGCCCCAAGTAAGGACAGTTCTCAATTGCATAAACAAACTAGAAATGTCTGCTTGTCTATAGTTGGATGCAGGGCCAAGAAAACTTCAATCTGGTATAGATGCAGGTGAAAGAGTATTGAAGGTAAGTTTAGAAGAGTGACACAATGCACAAAAATGGAACATATGGTCACAGATGAGACAGAAGTTTGAGCAATAAATAAGGAATACATTTATAGACCAATCCTAACTGTATGCACTTCTTTTTTTAAATTTATTTATTTTTTTTATTTTTTATAAACATATAATGTATTATCAGCCCCAGGGGTACAGGACTGTGAATTGCCAGGTTTACATACTTCAGAGCACTCACCATAGCACATACCCTCCCCAATGTCTGTAACCCCACCACCTCTGCTTCCCCACATCCAGCAACCCTCAGTTTGTTTTGTGACATAAAGAGTCTCTTATGGTTTGTCTCCTTCTTGATCCCATCTTGTTTCATTTATTCTTTTCCTACCCCCCAAACTCCCCATGTTGCATCTCCACTTCCTCATGTCAGGGAGATCATATGACAGTTGTCTTTCTCCAGTTGACTTATTTCGCTAAGCATAATACCCTCTAGTTCCATCCACGTCGTCGCAAATGGCAAGATTTCATTTCTTTTGATGGCTGCTTAGTAGTCCATTGTATATATATACCACATCTTCTTTATCCATTCATCTGTTGATGGATATCTGGGTTCTTTCCATAGTTTGGCTATTGTGGACATTGCTGCTATAAACATTCGGGTGCATGAACCCCTTTGGATCACTACATTTGTATCTTTAGGGTAAATACCCAGTACTGCAATTGCTGGGTCATAGGGTAGCTCTATTTTCAACTTTTTGAGGAACCTCCATGCTGTTTTCCAGAGTGGTTGCACCAGCTTGCATTCCCACCAACAAGTAGGAGGGTTCCCCTTTCTCCGCATCCTCGCCAGCATCTGCTATTCCTGACTTGTTAATTTTAGCCAATTTGACTGGTCTAACTGTATGCACTTCTAGTCATTTGTTTTATTAGCACTTTTGACTGAGCCTCTCTATTTTCCTCTATCTCCCATCACTACCAGATAACAGTAGAATAGTACTTTCACCACTCAAACACTGAATTTTTAGCCCGAGATAATAGTAAGCTTTCCTTAAGGATTGCTTTGGCCAGGTTGAGAAGTGAAACACTCCATTCTTAATTTGGACCTAAACAAGTCACTTAAACTTCTGAACTTCAGGATCCCTATTTTAACAGATGACATTTACATCTAATGATTAAAATAGGGTGTGCCATCTCTCTACCAGAGTTTCTAGTATATGAACATTTCATATAGTAACTATTTGTATCACCTCCACATATATTTCATGAAAACAATGGCAATCATGATATTTAGCCATAACTTAGTGACCATTCACCTTAATCAAACTGATTATGACTTCATTCCTATACATGCTGTTCTCTAGCATTCCATCACAGAGCACAAATACTAAGCAGTGAAACTAAACTGCAAAAAAATAAAATAAATTAAAATAAAAGACTTAAAAGAAAGATCACCCTTCTAACTAAATGGCGTCACCCATACCCTATTCCAAAAATTCATCTTCCATGATATAAGAATCTAAAAATTTGCTACCTTTCTCCTGTAAGTGTTGTACTACTCAAGTGTCTAGATATTTTGGTCTGTGAAGAATACTTCCCTGGAGTATGAATTATTTGAAAGGAGAAAAGGAAGGAAAAAAGGAAGGAGAGAGAAAGGATGGAGGGAAGGATGGAAAAAGGGAGGGATAGGTATAGGAAGAAAGGAAAAGCAGGAAGGATTCCCTTTGTGAATAAGTAGAGAAGGAATATGAAACAACAGACAAATTTACTAAGAGATACCATTATAGTCTTAGGGGCTATTGACTCTGATCTTGATTCAATGGTTCAATGGTTTTCCTGTGATAGATTTCACTGGCCTATGGAAGCGGAAGTTAAGGACCTGGGTCCTTGCAAGGATACAAACGGTGTCTAAGATCCCTATAAATCAATGAGTCACTGTAATGCCTGATCACTTCACAAAAGGAAAAACTAAAATGTCCAAAATAATTCCACTTTCAATAATGAGCATCTAGGTAATTGTGACCAACCTTCCTGCTGAAAGCAACTTCACAAGTGAGACAAATTAAAAACAAAATTCTTAGTTTTACTAGATAAGAATAAGTTGGTAAGAATTAGCAGGTTGAGTAAAACCAGATGCTTTGGAATTCAGAGAAAAGAGTTAGACCTACATTCAGGCTGCCTTTGTTCCAAGGTCATTTTCCTTTCCAGAAGATGAAATCAGGAAGCTGGGCTAAAAATTTTACAGCCTCACAGGATTAGGAGATCAAAAACCTTGATCTACTTGGTCTCTAGTTGGGGAACTACTAAATCATTCCCACCACGGCTATCAACTACTAAAATGGTTATACCCCAGAAGTAAGATTAACTGGAATTAAACTATCCCTACTATACCTAATATTCAAATCATCTGGGTAGACCACAAAACCTTGAATCTGAATTCAGATGAAGGAAAAACTGACTTACTAGCATCCTTGTGTGTCTAGAATAATTCTTGAAGGAAGAAAACAATATCTTATAATCAAAAAATTTATTTTATATATATATATATAAATTTATTTTATATATATTTTATTTATATATATATAAACATATATATATGTTTTCCCCAAATAAGCAGAGAGATTGGGGGGCAGACACAGAGACAGAAAAACTATGAACACTGGAGTTACTTGTAACTAAATTGTAAAACAGCCATGCCTGCGATGTTTAAAAATAAAGAGGGGGGCACCTGGGTGGCTCAGTCAGTTAAGGGTCCAACTCTTGATTTCAACTCAGGTCAGGATCTCAGGGTCCTGAGATCGAGCCCCATATAGGGCTTTGTGCTCAGCGGAGAGTCAGTTGGAGGATTCTCTCCTTTTCCCTCTCTCCATCCCTTCACCCATGCTTACTGTCTCTCTTTCTATTTCTCTGTCAAATATATAAACATATATTTTTTTTAAAAAATAAGCAAAGGGATGCCTGAATGGCTCAGTCAGTTAAGCATCTGCCTTTGACTTGGGTCATAAACCCGGGGTCCTGGGATCAAGTCCAGCATCAGGCTCTTTGCTCAGCAGGGAGCCTGCTTCTCACTGTCTACAGCCTCCCCTGCTTGTGCTCTCTCTCTATCTCTTTCTGACAAATAAATAAATAAAAAAATAGGAGTGTTGGACTTGAATATTTAAGCAAGAAGCTAAAAATTATATAAAATGATTGAATGGATTTGAAAAAAATCAAATAGAATTTCTAGAATAGTATGATAAATGCTACAGTCAATAGACTGAGACAACTGAAAAGACAGTTAATTTAAGGGAAAAAATGAGAAATTAAATAAATGAAGCTACAAAGCATCAAAAGAGTAAGAAATAACAAAGAGAAAACACAGGATAAAGATAAAAGTTGTAACAAGGATTTAATTAGGATCTTGGAGAATACGATGTGGTATGAAATTTTTGGTGAAATTATGGAAGAGAAGTCTATTGTATCTCCAGCAGGTAAATGAAAAGTAATCTACACATACCATACCACATAATAACTACCAGGGGGGAAAATAAAAGACAAAACAAAATGGTAGAAACAATTACTGGGGGGGGGGGGGGGGATAGATTACCTCCAAAAAAGGAGCAATTAGATGTTTAGCTGACTTCTCAAGAGCAAAAATAGAAACCAAATGTAATAAAATTTTCTCTGAAAGGACTGAGAGAAAATAGCTCACCAACCTAAAATTCAGTACCTGGGGAAAATACTTTCCAAGGCTGAGGATAGACAAAGACAATTTGAGATTGGAAAACAAAAGCAAAAACAAACAAACAAACAAACAAAACAACTGGGTGAATTTACCCCCAGCAGCTCTAACCTTAACAACATATCAAAGCAAGTTTTTCAGGCAGGAAAACAATCTGTGAGAGAGAAAGAGTATAGTAAATGCAGTACAACCATGGCTGGTGGGGTTTAATGGGAGTTAAACTGCTCTATTGTCCTTATATTATTTGGGAAGAGTAAAACAATTTATCAGCCTAAGGCTCTGATAAGTCGTGGGAGCATATGGTAATATCTGTAATAACAACTAAAGAGAAATTGATTGTATAAATTTAAACTAATCCAGCAGGGGTAAAAAATGCAATGGTTTTTAAAAAAGGGCGGAAAAAATAAGAAACAGAACAAATGAAAACATGTTGTGATAAAAAAAACTATAAAGTCTAATATCAAAAATTACTTTAAATATAAAAAGTCAATATTCTATTTTTTTAAAAAATTATCAGTTGCATTTTGTAAATCCTTATTGTTTATGGAAAATATTTAAACAATAATTTAGACATAAAGGATATAGATTTGTAAGTTAAATGCTAGAAAAAAATAATTATACAAAGAACAACAGATTGCTGGCTTGGATATATTAGTATCAGTAGACATCAGAATTAAGGCAAAGGCATTATTAGAAATCAAGAGGATCACTTCATAATAATAAGAGTTCAATTTGCCAGGACCACATAAACATTTTAATTTCTTAAATCTGATAACTAGCCTTGAATATTAAAAAGCAAATATTGACATAAGTATAAGGATAAATGAAAAATCTATGATGACAGTAGAAGCTTTTAATATTTCACTCTAGATATAAATGGAAGAACTGGGGGAAAGCAGAATATTTGTAGAACCATGATAATGAAATAACTAACTGCAGAATGCATCTACTGGGCAAGCACATATGAAATCTTTTTTTTAAAATGGACTGTGGGGGTGCCTGGGTGGCTCAGTCAGTTAAGTGTGGTTTCTGCTGAGGTCATGAGGTCAGTGTTGTATGATGGAAGGGTGTTAGGTGCCAGGGCTCTGTGCTGAGTTTGCTTGAGATTCTCTCTCCCTCTCCCTTCCCCTCTGCCCCTCCTCCCACTCATGCCCTCTCTTTAAAATAAATAAATAAAAATTTCAAAAACAAAACAAAATTGACTGTGTACTGGTCTATAAATCAAGTCTCAAAATATTTCAAAGAATTGAAAAGTTTACTTTCTGCCCATAATCAACTTTTACTAGAAATCAATAACAAAAGTAACTAAAAAATACAAATGTTTGGAAATCATAATGGAAAAAAATAAAACATATGTTGATATTATTGAAAATGAAAATACTAGATATCAGAATTAGAAGCTGATTCCTGGAGTCCCAGCTGGTGTCTATCACAGTACCTGAGTTGCCCACCTCCTTTTTCCTTTCAGTGTGACAGACGCCAGGGACCTTGAACTTCACCAAGGACTTCCTAGCAGGTAGAGTGGTCCTGCCCATCTCCAGGTCCATGGTAGCATCCTTCCAGTGGGTCAGGCTGCTGCTACAGGTGTAGCATTCCCACAGTCACTGCAGATAAGCAATACAAGAGCATTATGGATGGCATGGTGCACAACCCCAAGGAGCAGGAAGCCTTGTCCTTCTAGCATGGTAACCTGGTCAATGTCATTAGATACTTCTCCACCCAAGCTCTCAACGTTGCCTTCAAAGATAAATTAAGCAGATCTTCCTGGATGGTGTGGACAAGAGAACAAGGGTTTGGCGGTAATTCACAGGAAATCTGACATCAGGTGGTGTTGCTGGGGCCACACACTTGTGTTTTGTGTATCCTCTTAATTTTGCCCGTACCAGTCTACCAGCTGATGTGGGCAAAGCTGGGGCTGAAAGGGATTCTCAGATGACTACCTGATTGAAATCTGTAAATGTGATTCGATTAAGGGCCTGCACCAAGGCTTTAATGGCCTTATCTACCGAGCTGCCTCCTTGGGTATCCATGACACTGCAAAGGGAGTGCTTCCAGATCCCAAGAATACACATATCTTTATCAGCTGGATGATTGTAAAATTTGTCACAGTGGTTGTATGGTTGACTTCCTATCCCTTTGACACTGTTCACTGTCAAATGATGATGCAGCGAGGAGACAAAGGAACTGACATGCTTGACTGCTGGAGGAAGACTGCTCATGATGAAGGAGCCAGAGCTTTTTTCAAAGGTACAAGGTCCAATGTCCTCAGGGGCACAAGTGGTGCCTTTGTGCTCACCTTGTATAACGAAATTAAGAATTTCACATAAGTTATTTCCTAATGTCCCCCCAACAGTCATGTTGTATTATATAATATATCTTAAGCATTCCTGACAGACAGCTAGCTGTCTATTTATCAATGGTAACTATTTACTGCTTGAAAATGGGAAGCAATAATATTCATCTGACCAGTTGTCCTTAAAGCTATTTCCATTGAGATGGGACTCAATTATATTTTTTTTATTTCAGTCACTCCTGATAAATTTGAAGAAAAAAAAATCTGAAATATATTTTAAAAAGGAAATGACCTAAAATCTGTTCTTTTGAGCATGTGTTTCTTTTTTTTTTTTTGTTTAAAGATTTATTTATTTGAGAGAGAGAGAATGAGAGATACTACAGGAGAGTGGGGAGAGGCAGAGGGCGAAGCAGACTCCCTGTTGAGCTGGGAACCCCATGCGGGACTCAATCCTGGGACTCCAGGATCATGATCTGAGCCGAAGGCAATTGCTTAATCAGCTGAGCCACCCAGACACCACTTGAGCATGTGTTTCTTCTGAAAACACGTAACAGGCATGCATATATGTTAAGAAAGAGGAAAAAGTGAGTCAAGCATTCATCTAAAAATTGGAAAACAAAGAACAAAACAGACTGAAATCAAGTAAAAAAAATAAATAAATAATAAAGCATAGCTAAAGTAGAATATATATATATATTATATAATAACTTATTATATATAATATTACATATCATAGGACCCACAAAGTCAAAAGTAGCTTATCTGGAAAAACCAAACCAAACAAAACAAAAATCAACCACTAAACATAAAATCTACAAACCTCTAGTGACGTTGAGGGACAAGAAAAGGAGAGAAACTACAAGTACTCAGTTTGGGGCTTAGAAAAGTCCTCACGACAGATCCTATGTTACTAGGAAAATAATGAGGAACTTATAAAAAATTTTATAACTAAATTGATTTCAAATGTATATATATTAAGTTTATAGTAATTTCATAATTTATAAAAAATGACACAAAAGATACAGAAAATCTGAATTGTTATTTAACTATGAAAGACACTGGATTGATAACTTAAAACTGAATGAGAAAATCTGTGCTGAGAGATTCTCTGATAAATGTTACCAAACACTAAAGAAAAATGTAATACCAGTACACGTTCTTTTTCAAAGACTAGAATAAAATTCACTTAATGAGACTGGCCAACTGTAAGTTAAAAAAAAAAAAAAAAAAGTGAGAAGATTAGTAAAAGGAGTAAGTTAAAGGCCAATCACAACCCCAAGCAAAAATCCAAAACAAAGTATTAGCAAACTGAAAACAGTACTGTAAAAAGTGGTAAAACATTAAAACCAAGTTCATTTAATTCCAAGACTGTGAGGTAGGCTCAAAAATGTATTTTTCTTAATTAATAAGGAGAAAATCATATATCTTAATACATACAAAAATATTTAATAAAATCCAAGTTATAGCAAACTGGAATAGAAGGAAAATTTCTTAATCTGATAGAATGCCTATAAAATATACCACTACAGAGAATATCATAGAAAATCATTTAAAAATTAGTATTCAGTTATAAGAAAGAATGAATACCCAACTTTTGCATCAACACGGATGGTACTGGAGGAGATTATGCTGAGTGAAATAATAAGTCAAGCAGAGAAAGTCAATTACTATATGGTTTCACTCACTTATGGAGCCATGTTAAGGAATAACATGGAGGACATTAGAAGAACGAAAGGAAAGGTGAAGGGGAGAAAGCAGAGGGAAAGATAAACCCTGAGAGGCTGTGGACTCTGAGAAACAAACTGGGGGACTTAGAGGGGAGGTGGGTAGGGTGATGCGTGAGTCTGTGATGGATATTAAGGAAGGCACGTATTGCGTGGAGCACTGGGTGTTATACGTAAACAATGAATCTTGGAATACTACACCCAAAACTATAATATGATGTATTGTATGATGACTAACATAATACAATAAAAAAAAATTAGTAGTCAAGTACCCAGGAATAAATGTAACAGTAGATGTGCAAGGCCTCTATTGAGAAAATTGTGAACTTTCATTGACAGAAATAAAAGACCCTAAGATAATAGGATATACCTTGTTCATATATTTATAGATTTAATTTTTTAAAGGTGCCCATTATCAACTAGTTTCCACAGAGTCAACACATTTCCAATAATCTCAATAGAATGTGTGTGTGTGTGTGCATGTGTGTGTGTGTGTGTGTGTGTATGATAGGACAAACTAAATCTGACATAAATAGAAAACTTACAGGCCAATAATAGCCAAAATAACCCTTGCAGAAGACAATTAGTAAAACTTGCCTCCCCAGATTTTAAGACTTACAAAGCTGTATTACTATGTGTGACATTGGCATGATGATAGAAAAACAGAATAATAGAACAGAATTGAAAAAAAAAAAAAAAAGACCTGTGCATATTTAAAAGAAGACTTGATTTTTTTAAAAAACCTACACTGTAGGGGCACCTTGGTGGCTCAGTTGGTTAAGAGTCTGCCTTTGGTTCAGGTCATGATCTCAGGGTCCTGGATCCAGTGCCATGATCCTGCTCAGCACAGAACCTGCTTCTCCCTCTCTCCTGCCTCTGCTCACGCTATCTCTCACTTTCTCTCTCAAATAAATAAATAAATAAAATCTTTAAAAATAGATAAATAAAATAAATAATGAAGTGAAGATACTCTTCACTGTACAGCAATGAAGAGAGGATACTCTTCTCAGTGTATGATGCTGGGAAATTGGATATTCTTAAAAGTTAAAAGAAAAATTAGATTTACATTCACAGTCTACAAAAAAAATGTTTCATGGAGATTATGGACATAAATATAAAAGGTAAATAAAAAACTGGGAAAATAATATAAAAGAATAGATATTCTCATATAAAAATAGCTTTTAAATAAGTTACAGATAATACTATCAGGGAAAATGATAAAATTAAGAATATCAGTTCATCAAATTAGTTAATTTATTAATAAATTAAGGTAGTGAAATACCAAGTCAAAGAATACAAAGGTTTATAGGCAGCACATAATTTTAAAAGCACTCATATCTGGTGTATATACAAAGGTCCTATAAATCAGTTTAATAACATAAGTAATAAACGATTACAATTACGTGAGTGAATGAATGATCCAAGCAAGAAAGAGTCAGAAGAGAGCAGAAAGGTGTGTGTTCTCCAGGGACTTCCTTCCTTCCTTCCTCTGAGATCTCTAGTTTCCCAGAATCCTTTGTTTCAGGCTTTCCGGAGTCTGGATTCTTCAACTATTCTCCAGTTCTAGGATTCCTATAGTGTGACCAAAGCAGTCAGTGCTCAGTACCTCTAGGTTTATCCTCTGCTCTCTCCAGCCTTTTTATAGATAAGTTGCAGTTATTTAACCTGTTCTGGTCAATGGACCATAAACAAAAGTAAGCCAAAGTTGATCACCACTGGTGTTCCTCTTCCTTAGCACTGTGTGCCTGAGCGCAATGCTCATGGTGCAGCCTGAAGATAAAAAAGGCTGCTTGACTTGCATCTAACTTTACAATAAGAAAAAAAATAAGCCACTAGTTTTTTGCTGTTCAGTTTTTACTTTGTTCAGCCACAGTGAGTTTCTGTCCTAATTTATATACCAAGAAAAAAAAAATAAGAAATTTGTTGGGTCTAAATATTAGTATGTAATCTCTTACATAATCTATCAATGTTTCTTTCAAGGAACAGAAGAGTTCATTTAAATATACTGAGGGAAACAAATATATAGTCTATTCTAAAGAGCAAAACAAAATATTAATTTTCAGTGAAAATATTTGTCAGAATCTCATTAGTTTCACAGATCAGTTCTAGTATTTGTTGCTGTGACGACTGATCTGAAAACACAAGTATCTTTATCTCCCATAAATTCATGCCTAATTCTCAGATAATAGAAATAATAAGTCCTTTGATTTAAGCTATGATAGGCAGTACAGTTTGTTGTCAACGACAATGCACATTTCAAAAGATAAACTGGAATGTAAGATCAAAGTGTGAATTATAATCTAAAAATGATTTAGAAGACTTTTTTTTTAATGTGGAAGCAGATCTCATCTTCAAACATAATGTATTTTAGGAACTAAAACTTTCATTATTAAACTTCTGTCCCCATATATTTTCCAGTATCATTATTACACAGATTCTCAAAGAGCAGCACAACAAAAAGGATTCTTGGGTGACAAGTATTATTACTTTTTAAAAAATACATCTTACTGAAGAATGGTGATTTGAAAATTCATATACTTCATAAAATTTTGGCAAAAATGCTAAGAGTAAGGCAGCTGGGTGGTGCAATCAATTAAGCATCTGACACTTGGTTTCGGCTCAGGTCATGATCTCATGGTTGTGAGACAGAGCCCCAAGTCGGGCTTCACACTCATGTGGAGTCTGCTTGAGATTCTCTCTCTCCTTCTCCTTCTGTCCCTCTCATTCCCGTTCTCTCTCTCTCTAAAATAAATAAATAAATCTTTAAAAAAAATACTGAGTACTAAGTACTAGTCCTAGTACTAGTACTAAATACGAAATTAAAAACAAAAATACCAATCCTTATTTTGTATTGTTATAAACAGAAAGAGGGAACCTATGAAATCTTGGGAGTCATAATTTCTAATAAAACCATTCAAAACCTTAAATTTAAAAATTCATAGGACTGACTAAATCTCTGAAATCTGATGCCTGGTGGCTTTGCTATCCTGTTCTTCCGTAAAAAAGACACACTCTTTAGACTGTGACTATTGAAATATTGAAACCACACCAATGGAAAATATGAAATTGATTGTCTTTATCAGAATTCTAGCTCTAGAGTTTATCAAATGTCAACATAGTTTCTGAAAATAAAGCATTTATGAGAAACCAGGACATCAAACTCACCTGCCAGGGAACCACTGGAAGTACTCCTTTCAACACATGGGGTCCAGTAATCTCAACATGCTTCCTGCTCTGAGGTTAGTATCCTAAACATAAACTGATTTAGTTGTTGCAACTCAATGTCTCCCCATATCTAACCAACCCCTCCCTTCCCATCCCATTGTGTGGCAGCCCCACCCGGTAACAAACAAATCTCTCTCCATGTCCTGATCCTTCTGACATTTTGTAACTTCAACTCTTCATGACAAATCCCTGTGCTTTTCCTTTTTCAGAAAAGCTTTTCTGTTAGTTTATCTCAGGAGAACTCTTTGCTGAGCTTTCATGTCTTTTCTTTTTGTATCCTGAGATATCTCCTTTCCTCTTAACAATTCTAGTTAATATCTAGATCTTAGTGATTCTCATCAAACTAACCGCAGCTCAAGAAACTCCTATGAACATCAGATTCTAAGTGCACTAACTCCTGTCATAGATTTGACTTATACTTAATTTTTATGTTCTCAAATAATCTGCTTCAACAATTTCTACTGCATTCAAGGGCGCCACCCACCTAAACAAACATTCAATGTGGAGCAGATGCCTCTCTTCATTCCTTTTGCTCCCTCATCATTGACCTCATCCAATTAATCACCCAGGTCTATCAGTACTATCCCTGAAATCTGTCAGATCTTAGTACTCCTGCCTGTCACTATCCTTGTCCAGACTCACCTGGACCACTGAAATCCCCACCTGCCTCCCGTTGTGTCTTCACTTAATCATCTTCCCAAAAGAAATCTCTCTAAAACCCAAGCCTGATCATGCCTGGTCCTCAATATCTATTCACAGTTTATGTAATAAAATTCAAATATCTACCATTGCATGATTTATCAGCTATATTCCTAACAACTTTGAGTTGCTGCTTCTCATAGGATTCCGTCAAAGTAAACTTCTTTTAGTTATCTAAGCATATTATCCTTGTTACAGGTCTTTGCGCCTGTGTTAAATTTACCAGGAACCTTAATGCTGGCATCACCATTCTTTTAGCTTAACTCAAAACCTTTCAGTTCAGTTAGGTGTCTCTCCCTGGAAAGCATTTCCTGACCCTCAAGTCTGAGTTAAATAACTTTCTTTCATGCTCACATAGCATCCTGTATACTTACGAGGGGGTACTTTAACTGGCAGTGGCCTCAACTCTCTTAACACTTCTATTATCTCCGGTGCTCCAGCAGACCCAGGCACTTGTAATATTTAATTAGTAGATTAATGGGGTCAAAACTTTTGCCAGTCCACAACTGAGAACTCTTTATATAATCAAGAAAAATGTGAAACATCTCTGTTTTCTTCTAAAACATTTTCTTTTAGACTGATTCTCATTAAAATCTCCTTTACCTTCAATAAAGAAGCTTTGATTCAATTTTTCCCCACCTATTCATTCTAGATGTTTAATAAAGGATAGGCATACTGATGTTAACAATATTCTAAGCATGGCCAGCAGCAATATTGTGAAATTCTATATGCTATTAGCATTAATTGGCAACATTGCCCCTGATGGACAAGCTATTATCTACCCTAGCCCTGGTTGTCTCATTTTGAATGCTTATCTTTATCCAATTGCTAGAGCCAAAATCTTTTCTATTGTTGTCTCCCTTAGAGGGTGATTTATTTGATAGCGTGGTTGCAAACACAATTTCTTCCCAAATTATCCTATCCTTTCCATTATTCCCTTTCTATTATCTTGAGACTCCAAAAGACTAAGTAAAAAGATGAGATGCCAAATTCACTGTAACTTTTAGAAACAGAAAATGACATTATTAAATCTTTTGATGAAATTTTGAGAATGTGTCCCTGCCTTTCCAATTAACTCTGATTGATGAAGAATGGTGGTGAGACTCTATCAATGAATTCTCATGTAAATACACATGTAAATATTTAAAATATATCACTTGGAATTTTCTGGCAGAGTCTCAAAGTTTATTTTTTAAATTGTTTTCTACCATTAGTACCATTATAAGAAATGAATCCAAAATTCCCTTTAGGGTTCAAGGACAATTGTATAAACACTCACATACTCATAGCACACCAGATGAGTTGATTTTTGGTTAAAGAAAGACCAAACAGTCAATGATTAAGGAAGTCAAATATATGATACCATAATGATTTCAATAAGTTTAGTAAACTCTTTGAAATAAGATGTCTTTCAGTGCATATCAGACATCTGTAATTTACTTAGTTTATAGTTTTATATTCTATTTTATTTATTTCTATTATAAAAGCCCATTGTTGATGCTTTCCCTAGCATCCTTTCTTTATTCACTATGTTAAGAGCATGCTCTCTACATTTAGTCTCTGAACCAGTTAATGGTTTCCAAAATGTTTTGGACCTTTTTTAAAATATAAATATGTATCAGCTCGTAATCATCTAAGTAGTCCTTAACTTTAATTTTTAGTGTATTAAGAAATTCTGTTAATTGTGCATCTTGTGCTAACTGCTGAACAATTTAATTGGCTCACTGTCATTTGGGAACTGAAATAATAGGTATAAATTCCATGGTCATCTTGCCCCTGAAAACGAATGTGAAATTAATATACTGAAATTATAATGGGAAATTATACTAGGTTATATTTTAAAAGAATTGAAAAAGTCAACTGAAAAATTGACCTGTTTAGGATGTCAGATGTCACCTTGGGGTGAAATACCTGGGGTTTAGTGTGCATATTCAATACTGAATGTCTAGCCCATCAAACCAAGTTATTTTTTAAAAGCTTATTTGAAAGAGAGAGAGAGAGAGAGCACACGTGCACACAAGTATGGGGAGGTGTACAAGGAGAGAATTCCCACTGAGCACAAAGCCCTCTTCCCCACCCTATCACCCCCCAACACCTGGCCCAGGCTCTGTCTCAGAACCCATGAGATTATGATCTGAGCTGAAACCAAGAGCTGGATACTCAACTGACTGAGCCACCTGGGCACCCCAGATGCTTTAAATCTAAATAAGCATTGTAAATTAGTGTGGGATATGACAATAATCACATTTTCCAAGGCTGTTGGAATAATAGAATCATTTTGGGATCAACATATATTTCCGGTCCTAACGTCAAAGTATTTAGTTAATATACCAGAGACATGCTCAGATAGTCACATGTTTTAAAATGTCCCCATAATAGCATATATTGTGGCTTTTGTTTGTTTTAGTAACTTTCCATATATAGTACTAAACTATATGCAAATTACTATAATCTACTAAATCTACTATAATCTAACTCTTTAATATATACATAACCAAATTATAAATGCAATCAGGACCTATGCCAACAATTTAAGGTTATTTCTGAAGAAAGGGTGTTAAGATAGTGGAACTTGGGTAAGATATTCTTTAATTCTAACTGTAGTATTGTTTTTTCTTAAAAAAAATAAGGAAAATATAGTAAAATGTTAACATTTGTCAAATTTTGGTTGTGGGAATATGGGTTACTCTTACTGTGTTTTACATTATTTTTATATATTTAAAGTATGCTATATTAAAAAAATACTGTCCCCACAGAATTCAGGTCCTCATCCACATTTAGGAACTATTGGAATAATGACAAGGCAATGTAATTTATCATTCAAACTGGATGTTATTGAGAAGGGAGTACTATTAATAATTTCACTAGCATAAGAGACAAATTCCTAGGTCACCCTAGGAACAAACTATTTTAAGTCCCACTTAATGCATGAATTTCTTAATAGGAAAATTTATTTTCTATCATTTCCCAGAAGCACCTTCTTTATAAGTTATCACAGATAGAGTTTATTGATCTAATTTGCCCAAGTTATTATACATTTTTTCACCAAAGCACTTTAGGGTAATATACAATTTTCCAAGAATCCTAAAATAATGGAAATACAGGAAAATTTTGAAATTAAAATACCTCTAAGATGCAATAAGCCAGAGTGTGTCAGTCAACAGCATTTATTGAACACTCAGTGATGTCAAGTTAAAACCCAAACAAAACAATACAGATTTGACTTGAAAAAATTTCTATTTTAACTAACTCTTCAGACACGATACTTAAAACAAACCAAGAAAATACAGGTTCTATAACTGCATAAGAATAAAATGAAAAGTAACTACTATTAAAAGGCCAAAAGCTAATGGAGAGTAAAGTTAGGCATAGTGAGTAATGTGATCATTACCAGTTGTCAATCCTGAAAACTCCATTTTTTCCACACATGTATCCTCGCCATCTCCATAGACTTTGAAATCTTCCTCCTCCAGTTTGTGGATTATTTCACCAGCCCATTCAAACTCTCTGTTCTGGACTATTTTGACCAAAACACAAGGCTCAGTCTGTTTCAGTTAAAAGTTTTATATGACTAATGCAAAAAAGCACTCCCAAGTGTACTTAATGGGAAAAAAAAAAAGCAATTTATTGGCTCAAGGAGGTGAATAGTCCAGATATAACTTAATCTAGGGCTCAAATGATATAATCAGGGTCCACTTTACTTTCTGTGCTCGTAGTTTCTTTTTCAGTCTTGGCGTCATTCTCAAGCCATCTTCCCTCCTTGCCTCTAAATTAATTCCAGCAACCACTAAGCTGTTACCCTGGAGATTTATATTCAGAAGACAAGATTAACAGAAATCCTGGAATTTCACGCAGAAGTTTCGACTGTGACTAGCCTGACTTGAGTCAAATACATTTCCTTGAACTATTTGTGGCTGATGCTAGAATGTGTGGACTGGTTTACCCTAAATCCCATTCTCCATTGCATCGTGTCATCCAAAGTAGACAGGCCATTAGTTCAAGTCGGTAGAGGTAATTCCCAGAAGCAAAATGGGCATATTACAGCCATAAGAAGGGAGAATGAATACTGGATGGACAAAAGAGGAAGAAATAAGGAGGAAGGAAAGAAGGAAAGAAGGAAAATAGTCCACTGAGACAGTGGTGTGCTGGTCAATGTTTAAAACCAGTCTCAAACAGCAAAGCAAAGCAAAAACCCTGCCTTCTGTGTAGTGTTTGACAATTTCCATGCTGCAGATTTTCCCACCGTGATGATTTGAAGATATCAGGTCACTGAATGCAGAGCTGGGAAAAGACATACAATTGATAGCTACAATTGACATCAATAATCTTTAAAGTAATGATACCAGAACAACATAGTAGAATGGCTAAAAAGTGATATATGCTCATAATTTATTAACTTTGTTTTTGGTGTAATTTACTTGCTCATTAGCTTCGATATGTTAAATTTTAGCAATGCTTGTATTTAACAATCATCTCACAAAATCCTTGAAATTTTAAAAATTGGGTCATCCATGCAGGTGTAGGTTAGGTCTAGCACGTCACTCACTGAGCATCTTTCTCAATTTCTTGAAAAAAAAAGCTCACACAAAGCAAATTATGTATGTGCAGTGGTCTCTGCTTTGGTAGACTGAAGGAGGTTTTGCTTTAAAACCACACACACACACACACACACACACACACACCCTTCAAATCAACTGTTATAAATTCCTGTTCGTAGAAATTCTTCATCCTTGACCCTACACTGACTTTCACAATTTTTCCCACTTCATTTCACTTCAGGAAACACTCCCATATCTCAAAATCTTGGCTATATTGCGCTTTTCCCCGTTATATCTCCGTAAATGTGTTTCTCGCAGCCTCTTCCCACTGGAAGCTTCTTCCTCTCTCGTGCAGTGATTTAACTATATTGGGCCTCACGCCCCCAACACAAAGGCAGGCCTTTCAATGTATTACAACCCAAAATATGGTAGAGTTAAAAAAAAAAAAAAATAGTGGCAGAGTTTATAAATCTACAGTCCCTGGTCACCTGCTCCAGAAACAGCCAGGGTTGTTTAAAATGCTGATTTCTCAGTCTTGGTATACAGGTCTAATTAGACTCTTTGGGGAGAGGATTTAGATCACTCCTTGTTTATGAACTATTTCAGGTGTTTTTAATGGACACGAAGGTACAATACCATCAATAATGGGTTGGACAGAACTACAGGCTCTCTGTGTCAAAGTCAATCCCCATGTGTTCATATAACTCTTCAGTCTATATCATGTGTTACAATGTCATTCTCCCCAATATCTCCACAGCCACCTGGTAGCCTATCCATTCTTGAAGAAAAAGACAGGTCTTAGCAGCCCTTCTGATCTACCCTCCTGACCTTCATTTAATTGTCTCTACTTAAATTTAGCTGTTTCCCTTCAGTGCCTTAGGGATTGTTTTTCCATCTACTTTCCCTAACAGACCACAATTTTTTTGAAATTCAAGACTGCTTCCTTTGCATCTGTGAGTCACCTGTACTTAGCATAAAGCCTAACAAATATTATGTATTTCATAATCCCTGCTTACAGATGAAAATAAATAAAGAAAGAGAAAGAGAGGAGTAAGAGAAAGGGAAAGTTAGAGAGGGGAGGTATTAAAAAAAAAGTATAACAGAAACTGAGGAAAAAAAGAATAAAATGGAGGTACTTGCTTTAAACTCACATTTGGGCTTGGACTCCTATTTCATTCAGTAATACATTATTTTGATCTCAGGAAATTCGGATCTCTAAAAATAAAAGACTCTGAACTTATATTAGACTAGAAATTTCTGTTACTTCAGGTGTCCATCAAAATTTCAGGTTTTAGCCTTGTTTATAATTTATCAATTTAACAATGTCAACGCAAAAAAAACCATGTTTCACTTTTTCATATGTATTTCAGGAAATATTTTATGTCAAATGAGCACAAAGTTTACAAATCAGGTACAATAAAGTGCCAGGATTGGAAATGAAGAATCGAATTCCAGGCTGGCTGAGACTATGGGTAGCCTCGTCCAACGATCAAAAGCTAGAGCTGCTCCAAGTCTTCTATAGAGACTCTTCTCCATGATTTCTTTAATAAAAACAAGAGAAGCTATTTCTCTGGTTTAAAAGAGCCACACCTAAGGCCTTCCTTATCAATTTGTTCGCAGGTCCCTGTGTGTTACCAAGTATGCTTAGAAATCTGCCAAGTTCCGGGCACCTGGGTGGCTCAATGGGTTAAGCCATTGCCTTCGGCTCAGGTCATGATCTCAGGGTCCTGGGATCGAGTCCTGCATAGGGCTCTTTGCTCAGCAGGGAGCCTGCTTCCCTCTCTCTCTCTCTCTCTCTCTGCCTGCCTCTCTGCCTACTTGTGATCTCTCTCTGTCAAATAAATAAATAAAATCTTAAAAAAATAAAAATAAAAAAATTAAAAAAAAAAAAAGAAATCTGCCAAGTTCCCAATGGAAAGGATATCCATTACATTTGTGAGTTCTGTCAGACAATGTTAGTGCTCGTGTTTGCATCTATATTTATAATGAAGTTGCCTGCAGGCAGTTCTACTTTAGGTGCCACAGGCAAATAAATACAATACAGAGCCCAATTTTACTTGTAAATACTGTATTTTGCACCAAAGCCGAATGAACGCCAAATGCTACTAGAAAGGGCTACATGAGGGAATGCTTCCCACTTACTATAACAGGAAAAAATGGTAGGAAATTTGAAGCCACAGAGGGCAAACAGCAGTTGGATCATGCCAAAAATCAAAGGAACCAGCAACAAAGCAATCAAAATCGTAGTCACAATGGGAACTGCAATTTAATTTCAGCAAAGCAATCTTACTTGTCATATTAAATTAATGTGCATTTAAATTTTATTGGCTTTTCAGAAATGCTTATTTTTCATGTGTAAATTTTATTTTAGTTTTAAAGTTGAATAAGATTAAAAAGGATGAAGAGTTTATTCCCTTTTGCGGGGTGAGATATATAAAGAACAATAGAACAAAGTTATGAAAATTTTTTCCCTTTACAAAGAAATACTTCAACTTCATTATAACTAAGTACAGTGGTTTGGGGGGTTGTTTGTTTTTTAAGATTATCTACTTATTTATTTGACAGAGAGAGAAAAAGAACAAGGGAACACAAGTAGGGGGAGCAGCAGAGGGAGAGGGAGAAGCAGACTCCCTCTGAGCAAGGAACCCCATCTGGGGCTTGATCCCAGGACTCTGGGATCATGACCTAAGTTGAAGGCAGATGCCCAACCTGCTGAGTCACCCAGGTACACCAACAAAGTGCAGTGTTAACACGTCATCTGTGCACTCAGGACGAAGGCCAAACTTCGTTGTGTTACATGCCATTGTGGTAGGCGTTTGATAAAGGCTTGCTAACTACAAAGTGCCCTCCTTTTGCACTCACGTTTATTTCCCTACTTAGCTTTACTTAACACAGGACATTACAAATGTTCCCTCATAAGGAAAAGTCAGTGGTGAAGAGCATGGCCCTGTAAGTCCGTCTAAGTTGATGACTTGACTGAGCTACTCATTCACTGTGGCAGAGACTTGTCTGATGTTCACCGATCCATTTCCTCCCGGGAAGGCACGAGGCAACTACTGTTTTCCAGATTCCTTTATACTAAATTGAAACGATGTGACTGAGATGTGTAATGGTATGAGGGAAATGATGTTCACCAATTCCAGGGCTGGTCATCATTCCCTTAAGCAATCTGCTAAGTCTGCCTCCACCCTCTGTGATGGCATTGAGAACTAGGCATCCTGGATGCTACAGCTGCAGTACGGTAGCCGCAGTTTGGAAGCAACCCAGGTCTCCGAGCCACCACTTGGAAGAGGACTCCCCGAACCATGGGAAGGTAGGACGCAGGGGCAAGAAATAGACCCAATAGGGCACCTGGATGGCTCATTCTGTAAGCATCTGCCTTCAGTGCAGGGGCCTGTAATTGAGCCCCGCAGCAGCCCGCTTCTCCCTCTCACTCCCCCTGCTTGTGTTCGCTCTCGCTGTGTCTCTCTATGTCAAATAAATAAATAAAATCTTAAAAAAAAAAAAAAAAAAAAAAGGGGAAATAGATCTGATCGATCATTATTCTTTAAACCCTTATGGTCCTGTTATTTCTTAGATAAAGCAGCACAGCCTCCCCTCTCCTTGCTAGGGGTGCCTGAGTGGCTCAGTGGGTTAAAGCCTCTGCCTTTGGCTCAGGTCCTATCTCAGGGTCTTGGGATCAAGCCCCGAGTCAGGCTTTCTGCTCAGCAGGGAGCCTGCTTCCCCTCTGTCTCTGCCTGCTGCTCTGCCTACTTGTGATCTCTCTCTGTGTGTCAAGAAAAAAAAAAAAAACACAATGCAAACTTTGAACAAGCGAACCTCAGGGCTCAGTGTCACAATTCCCTCATCTGTAAGACTGGAGTAAAATATCTCTTGCACAGAAAAATGGTGAGAATCAAATAGGTTGATTCACATAAAACTCTAAGAATAAAACCTGATGCCTGGTAAGCAGTTTTAGGTGTCTCTCTCGCCCAGTCTACTGTAGTTCCTTGAATGCAATGTCTTTGTCTCACTCATCTTTTGTTTCCCACACGTTCTTATAGTGTTTGGCACATAGCAGGTGCTATATAAATGTTTGCTTCAGTGATAAATCTAATATCACCACAAAATTGAAAGTCCTATCAAATTCATCTCTGGATTTGTGTTCAATTTATATTGATGCTCAGGCTTATAACAATTATTAAGAATTCACTGCAGCATACATGCAATATCATATTTCTGTAGCCCCTTATCCTTTCTCCTGGAACTTCTTATTCTCCATTGTTCTCTACCCTCAAGCATTTAAAATACTAAGCTACAGTTGAAAAGTCATTAAATAGAACTAATGTAACTTAAATTGAATACCTTCATTTAAATTAAGTAACTTTATTGTAGAAGACGTCTTCCTGTGTGTCATCTATAGGATTATTAAATTATGGGAGAAATGCAAATTTGAAACTCTATATATTCATAAGTTAAATAATTCTAGTGCATTCCATCATTAATCAGTTGGTGTAGAGAAAGAAGAGCTTATAAGAATTAACCTTTCCTTTGCCTCATTCTCACAGACCTATAACGTGCTTTTCTGTCCTACAGCTAAAATGAGATGCAACCAGCTCTTCATCGTGCTGGGGTACAACTTTCTGTGAGCTGTCACTGCTGCTTTCTTTTGGGATCTGCTCTTTTGCTTATTTACATATTAGTACCTGCACCAGGTGCTTACGGCAAAATTCAAAGTTACTCTATTAGCATGTCTAGCAAAAACAGGATCATTGAATCAATATATTAATTCATTTACCTGTGGATTTCAAATATGCATACCACCATCCCAGTTTCCAGAGCAGGTTGAATTGAGAATGTCAGATAAATGATCTGATGTGTGAAATGAGGGGCTATTCAAATTAATAGGACAGCAGGATTTGCTCAGGTGCTCAGAAAAGACTAAACAAACACAGCAGCATGTCCTGTAGGAAGGAACTGCAGAGCATTCAGAAAAATCAAAATATTAGATTGCTGAATTTACCAATAAACCCACCTTACTCAGCTACCCTCAAACACCCACAAGAGGGCATTTCTTACAGGCATCTTTTAATAAACAATTAACTCTACATTTCTTGATTATAATAAAGGCAAGTGAACTGATGAGTAAGAAGATTAAATAATTTCTACTTGTAATCATAATTAGACAATGATAAAAGTATATAGCAAAATAATTTCCTATATTCTGCAACATTTTTTTAAAGTAAACTAATATTAAACAAGTAAGTAGAAGAAAGGATGAAGAATTTTGTAAGTGGTCAGATTATGTTCAATTTTAAGTGTTCTCTTTAAAAGTCATTTTTTCTTATGATGCTTTTTTCTTCAAACTATCTATAATTTTAACTTTAAAGTTTGTTTAATGAAATTGTTAAAAATAGAACAGAACAATTTCTTTCTGTGTTTGGGAAGACTGCATTAATATAAATCTATTTACCAAAATGCATTTATCAGGGAAGCATTTAGATAATCAAAGACAATCTGTCTTCATATGTTTTTCTCATTAATAGTAATCTACCATACTGAACACTGGAAAAGGGTAGTATGGAAAGAAAATTGATATTCCAATCAGTAACTGTTGTCTCATTTAATAATATAGTCACTATGGATAACTCAGTCTTTTTTTTTTCCTAGATAATTATTTGATACTTGAGGTTCTCTTCATTCTTACCAGATGACATCTACAGTAGATACAGAAAGTAGGACCATAAATAACTTCCTATTTTGGGAGCACATGCATCAGATCTGCAAGAATGAGACTCTGTACCTCATTGGCTCCTCTCATTTCCATAATGATGCCTCTTGGCACCTGCACACTGACTGTGATGCTGGCATCCAGTGCTGAAGTCTGAGGCTGGTTAACAAGTGGGATGAATCTCAGGTGTATCTCAGGACAAGCGGTCATTGCCACACACACACACACACACAGCCCCTTGATTCAGTACTTGCTGGCACAGAAAACTTAAATAATGGCTGTAAATGGGAAATAAAACAAGAATGAACTATTGGGACTTCATCAAGGAAAAAAAAAAAAGATTCTTCACAGTGAAAGAAACAATCAATGAAACTGAAAGGCAACCTACAGGGGCACCTGGGTGGCTCAGTTTTTATGCACCTGCCTTCAGCTCAGGCCATGATGTGGGGCTCGGTCCTGGGATCAAGCCCCACATCAGGCTCCAAGAAGTTTGCAAATGATATATTTGATAAAGGGTTAGTATCCAAAATTTATAAAGAACTTACCAAACTCAACACCCAAAAAAGAAAAATAATCCAATTAAATAGGCAGAACACATGAATAGACATTTTTCCAAAGACATACAGATGATTAAAAGACACATGAAAAGATCATCAACAACACTTATAACGAAATACAAATCAAAACTACAGTAAGATATCACCTAGCATCTGGTAGAATGGCTAAAATTAACAAACAGGAAATAGCAGATGTTGGTGAGGATATGGGGAAAGGGGAACCCTCTTGCACTCTTGTTGGGAATACAAACTGAGACGGCCATTCTGGAAAACAGTATGGACATTCCTGAGAAAGTTAAAAACAGAACTACCTTATGATCCAGCAATAGCAGTACTAGGTATTTACCCAAAGGATACACAAATACTCGTTCCAAGGAATAAATGCACCCCCATGTTTACAGCAGCATTATCTATAATAGCCAAATTATAGTAGTAGCCCAAGCATCCACTGACTAATGAATGGATTAAAAAAGAAGTGGTATGTCTGTGTGTGTGTATGTATATATGTGCATATGTATATATACATACACACACACAATAGAATATTATTCAGCCATAAAAAATAATTAAATCTTCCATTTTGCACTGTGGTAGATAGAACTAGAGTGTATAATGCTAAGTGAAATAAGTCCGTCAGAGAAAGGAAGGTACCATATGATTTCACTCATATGTGGAACTTGAGAAACAAAACAGATGAATATATGGGAAGGAAAAAAGACGGAGGCAAACAACAAGAGACCATTAACTATAGAGAACACACTGGGGGTTGATGGAGAGAGGTGCGCAGGGGGATAGGTTAAGTAGGTGATGGGTATTAAGGAGGGTACTTGTAATTGAGCACAAAATGTTGTATGTAAGTGATGAATCACTAAATTCTATTTTTGAAATTAATATTACATGATAGGTTAACTAACTGGAATTTAAATAAAGCTCTTGGGAGGGAGACAAACCATAAGGGACTCTTAATCTTACAAAACGAACTGAGGGTTGCTGGGGGGAGGGGGGTTAGGAGAAGGGGGGGGGGGGGTTATGGACATTGGGGAGGGTATGTGCTTTGGTGAGTGCTGATTCACAGACCTGTACCTCTGGGGATAAAAATACATGTTTATAAAAAATAAAAAATTAAAAAAAAAAAAACTCGAAGCTTTAAAAAAAAAATAGAGACATTCAATGACACTCAAAATAGTTTTTAAGACTAATGAAAGGGAGACCTCTGATACTTTTGTGATTTTAATGAAGACATGTGTGGCCAATAACAAATATCAAAAACTTTTAAAAAATAAAATTTTAAATACCAAAAAAAAAAAAAAAAAAAAAAAATACTGGCTGTGACTTTCACTTTTTCCAAAGCAAAACTGCTCTACACTAAAGACCTCAACAGCAGAATTTCTCCTCCGTCTCAGTGGCTCCCTTTGGCTATCTACCTACTCTGACTCAGCAATTGCCTCATCCCTTCTTGGGGAGTGGAGTAATTTCTGAGCCCCTTCACACTGGGTGGGATCCTATGGAGACTTGGGAGCACTTAGCTGTGTGCTGCTCACAGACCAATACACAGGTGCCCCAGGCTGTGTCAGGGAAATCTGAGAGCTGGTTTCTTCACAGAGCCCCATATGGCAAGTAAAATCTGGCCCAGAGCAGAAGGATCATGAAAAAAACGTCTCACTGAAGGCTTCCTCGTGCTGCACCCAATTCTTCCCACAATTACAGGAAGGTCAAATGGTGCTCGTTATATGCTCCATTTCTCCCCTCCAGGCAAAATTTCTTCCAAGTCCTTATCCTTCCTTCTGGTGGTGGCACATACCTACACTTCTGCTGGGGAGCATTATAGCCTGATATAAGTAGGACTGTTTTCCACTGTCCAATTCTCTAAGAAAAGTAAATGAAACACACTTCTAAATAATATTCTCAAAATATTGGATTATTCCTTTTATCACCCATAAATTAGATTTTTTTTTTCTCTAAAGACTGCTTGGGAATCTGTTGTTATTCCCTTTTCAGCTCTCTTGCTTTTTCTCCCAAATATCAGGCCAAAACCATTTTTAAATATTGAGGTAAATGCACAAAAAAACCCCACATTTTATTAAAAATAAAGCATTTTATTAATTAATAAAACCTTTCGCCTCATCTAATAACCTAACATTCACCACTGTGCAAAGCTGAAATAAGAACATTAATTGAAATGCAATGTAATACAAGTCATGTTCAATGAAAATGCAACATCTCACAAGAACAAATCCTGTTCCATACCTTATCTCATTTGATCCTCAGAAAAATCACCCTGGACATCAGTGCTTCCTTTTCTCTGTTTTTACAGATGATGAAATAAGATCAAGTTTTACTTAAATAATAAAAACCATAAAGTGGTAGATGAAAAGCCACTGTACCATTTTATGATGTTTTCTGGCACATAATTTGAGCGATATTAAGAAGACATTTATAAACATGTGGCAATTTACGAGCTTAACATTTAACTAATGATAAGAGCAAGTTAGAACTCTAGTAGCATTTCCACTTAGATGCCTGTTAGGCACACTCGTATTTCATCCTTCCAGTAACAAAGTAGACTAATCCAGCTCTGGCAGTTTACAGAAATGGAGGGGGTGGGGGAAGTGGGGGTGTGTGGCACCAGCAGCGGGCAGGGTTAAAATTAAGTAATTTCTATCAAGATACCAAGAGAAGGAGATAAGATTTGTCTATGAAGGAAATTTCCATTCCTAGAATGTTAAGATTATGTGGCACTTTCAATAGGAAGATAAGAAACATGGAATTCAATGTTACCCCTACCTCCAAACCCCCCCCAAAACCCATTTTACTTATTAGAAGTTGAGAAGCAGAAAGAAGTGTTTCTTTAGAAATGCAGAGGATCCCAAAAGCCTATCCAGCACCAGTACCTCTGATCCCACAGTATTCCCAACAATGTTCACCAAAATTAGAGAGTTCATTTGGAGTTATTAAAACAACAGAAAGACCTCCCTTCAGTTTTAAATTGATTTATTTTATCTGATTCCAGAGATTACTCATCAGTGCCTATTCTATATGAAAACACGTAGTTAATCAAAGTATTCTATAGGCTGGATTATCCTACTGGCCAGCTGATTCAGAAAATCGTAAGTCTACTCTGCCTAAAAATTCTTAAATGTTGGACACTGTGTAAAAAATAGTGATGTCTGATTTTCTATCTTATTAATATGTTTGACATAGACTATACATGACTAATTAAACTATCACAAAAACGAAGACACAATTTAAAGTTACTATAACATCCAAAATTAGTAAGTTACATGTAAAAATAAGTCTTAATTTTAAGATCACTTATTATTTTTAAAAAATAAATTCAACTATACAATAATTTCACTTTTAATTAAAGAAATGTTTTGGTTTCAATTCTTCATCCAATCAAATGTATTGAACACATACCATGTCCCAGGGAATTTAGTGGTAAATTAAACTATTTACTACTCTTGAGCAGTTTATAATCTGATACAAGCCGCAGACCACAATAAACAAACAATTTTAAATAGCAATAAATCATATGAAGAAAATAAAACTAGTTGATGAAGTAGAGAATCATAGTGGGCCCACAGTGGGAGAGATAAAGTCTAATTTAAATGATGAGGTCAGAGAAATTCTAACTGCAGAGGGAAGGATTTGAGCTAAAGACCTGTGTGCCAGGGTGTTGGGTAGCTGGTGATTTCAGCTCAGGTCCTAATCTCAGGGTCATGAGATCGAGGCCCATCACCTGGCTCTGTGCTCAGCAGGGAGTCTACTTGAGATTTTCTCTCCCTTTTCCTCTGCCCCTCCCCACCACTCTTGTGCTGTCTCTCTCTCTCTCTCTCTCTCTCTCTCTCTCTCTCTGTCTTTCTCTCTAAAATAAATAAATAAATCTTAAGATCTGAGTGCTCAGAAAATAGCTGTGACATCCGGTACTAGAACATATGAGGTTGGAGACAGTCCTCTCAGGCAAGAATGAGCCTGGAGTGTTCTAAGGATGAAAAGCAAGGCAATGTGTTTGAAGAACAGGGATTGGAGAGGTGAATAGAAGAAAGAGTGTCAGTGAATTGGGCAACAGCCAAAACACAGAGACCCTATGTGCTATGGTCAGTAGATTAAATTTTATTCTAAAGGCCTTACAGGGCAATTGGAAGTTTATAAGAAGGAGAGTATCATAATAAAATTTGAGATTTTAAAATATGGCCATTCTGTGGAGAATAGATTGAAAATGAGACAAATTTCAGCCATAAAATTTAAAAGAATAATTAGGATAACAAAATTTCCTATAACCGGAATGTTAGAATACCTGATTCATGATATGATCAACAAAGATTTATTTCACATTCTGACCCTTTCAAAGTTACCCAGTGGTGGGCACCTGGGTGGCTCAGTCTTTAAGCAGCCGCCTTCAGCTCAGGTCATGATCTCAGAGTCCTGGGATCGAGGCCCACATCGGGCTCTCTGCTTGGCGGGAAGCCTGCTTCTCCCTCTCCCACTGCCCTTGCTTGTGTTCCCTCTCTCTCTCTTTGTCCCTTTCTGTCAAATAAATAAATAAAATATTAAAAAAAAAATCTTTAAAAAAATAAAAGTTACCCCATTATGGAGATAATTTTTTCCTCCTGTGGTTGCAAATGTAGTCAAATCCCATGACCTCTCTGTTTTATCTTGGTCAGCAGACATTTCTCCAGAACACTACAAGTCAGCTATTACTCAAATATTTTAATCTACTTAAAATCAGAACTTTTCAACACCTTCAAAGCTCAGATTTATAATAGATACTATCTGCCTTTGGAGAAAAGGGTGAGATCAGCATCTACATGCTCTCTTCTTGCTCTACCACTCTACCTCTTCTGAGACAATACTATGAACTTCGGCTAAGGCTAAAGAAAGTATGGAAAGCTAGGTGGTAAGGAGGTTGTGTGGGGGCAGGAGATATTAAGAAAAGGTAGAGAAAGGACAAGGTAATTCATTATCCTCATCATTTTTTTTTTTGACGAGTAGCTTTATGCTCTGTGGGCTTGGTGGGTATTCAAAGCTAATACGTTCTCTTGAAGGGTTTCTTAAGCCCTTCAGAGAATTTAGTGACTCTTGTCAATTCTTTGACCTGGATGCAGATATCTCTATTCTAGATTAGATTTAAAATTATGGATAGTGGTGATGCCTTTCTAAGCCCACCTCCAGCACCAAGTATTTCGGAGGATGTAAGTCATTCTCAAAACCACCATCTTTATCCCTCTGTACAAGAGACTGGATCACTTGGCGGAGTCTTCTCCAGTTTCAGGTCTCTCCCACATGTCAGACTGGTCTTATTTGTGTCCCGTCTGTAGGTCTCAGAAAGATGATTGAGATGGGAGATCAGAGGACCAGGAAAACAAACTCTATCCCCAAAGAAATAAATTCACCAAGCCTTCTTGCATTCCCTACAATCTGGACCTTTTATTCTATCCTTGATATGGCCAAAGGTCCAAATATGTGGACTATTCCCTTTTGTAAATTCTGTTTATGGCCCTTTATCCCATATTACCTTGGAGTCTGATGTTTATTATTATTGATATCTCATTTAAGGTAAAGCAGACACTGCAATTGTATTATTACACACCTGACTTTTTCTAGGAACTTCACTTTTAATAGCATTTGATTGTCATGAACACATTGTTTTGTTTCTGCTAGTTCATCAAGAAACATGAAGTTGTTTATATTTTGTGTTAAGGATACAGCTTTGAAAAGTAAATAAACAAACAAACAAATAAATAAATAAATAAAAAGTAAGTTATTTGTTCTAAACAAGTGTGCTTCCTAGTGGGGAAAACAGACTTTGCATAAAGAAACAAACAAGCAAAAGTTCAGATGATGGTAAAGAGTGTACTTGTGATAGAGAGGACCACAGATGAGAAAGTGGGGAGGCCTGCTTGTGATGGGGTGGCCGCTGGTGATGGGAAGCCTGCTAAGCAGGTAAAATAGGAGGCTTTAAGAAGGAGAAGACAGAAATCCTGAGAGAAGAAGGAAAATAGTTTCCTAGGCCTAATGGAATAAGAAGTACAAAGGCCTGAAGAATGGAAAAGTATTTAAAGGATCGAGGAACTAGGAGGCCAGTGTGACCAAACCACAAACAGCAAGGAGGGAACTAGCTCAGGATGAGATTGGATTCTAGAAACTTCTGCCAGTACAATTTGTTTGAAAAGTACGTAACATTCCTTTATGAAATCTAGATTGACGGTGTGTCTCCTCCGATATTCACATTAATACATATAAAATATGTTAATTTCAATAGGAGAGCTAATTAGTGTCTAGCATGATTTGTCAATGATCATTTAAACTAAGCCTTGAAAGAAATACAGCCACTTTCAGGGATATGATTCAATTCTTTGCTGAACAAAGAAACTCCAAAACCCTCAGGGTGTAGAACTGTTTCCCTAATGCAGTATGCTGAAGAAAGACAGCCCACTGTGCTCAGACTGAATTTAGCTGCCAAATATCTGCAAAGAAAAACTTTGTGATTTGCTGAAGCAAATATTCTACTGTGAAAATTTCAGATAGAAGAACTGCATAGCTCACAGTCTAAAGCAGTTAAAAACAGCCTTCCAAAAACTCTGCACATTTAATCAAACAAATAGTCATACAATGCTTGTAAAATAACATCTATCTAGGGGAAGGAGATTTTTAAAGACAATGCCTCAAACTAAGAAAGATCCCAATGCATATTAGGTTTCACTATAAAATTGAATCCCAGCTTAAGTTTGCAAATATTTTGGAACTGAGCCCGGAGCAAGTTCCACATGAGCCCCCAGGTGGAGCTTCACACGTCTCTTTAAATTTCTCTCTGACTAGAGGAATTGCTCTTCTGGGCCAAATTTCTGGACAAGAGGTAAGCATCTTGAGCATCAATGCACCTTTTTTTTATTCAGGCAAAATCATTCACTTCCTACTCTCAGCTCCCTTGGTATTTTATTAAGTATCTGTTACTTTCCTTCTCCTCTTAGAATCTAGTTAGTTGACCTTGTGTCTGTCCCTCATCTCCCCGTCCCTAACTTTTGAATCTCTACCAATAAGGTTATATGCTCAACAGATTTTTAGGTTTTTTTGTACTTGCAACTCAGTGTGATGGTGGAATTTATGTATGCCAACTTGGCTTGGCTATGGTACCCAGATGTTTGGTCAACGGCCAGTCCTGCTATTGTTATGAAGGTAATTTGTTTTGATCTGATTAATCCTTAAATCACTAGACTCTGAGTAAAGCAGATTACCTATCATAATGTGGGTGAGCCTCATCCAATCAGTTGAAGGCCTTAAGGGAAAAAATGAGATTCTCCCAACATGAAGTTGGCCTCCACATTATCGTCAGACTTGAGCTGAAATATCAGTTCTCCTCTAGGTCCCCAGCCTGGCAGGATGCTGTAAAGATTTTCAGATTTGCTAGTCCCCACAACTACCAGAGATAATTCCTTAAAGTCTCTTCCTCTACTTCCAGCA
>NC_081557.1:252798485-252803360 GCF_022355385.1 Mustela nigripes | reverse complement strand
TGTGTGTGTGTGTGTGTGTGTGTGTGTGTGTGTGTGTGTGTGTGTGTGTATCTTATTGGTTCTGTTTCTCTGGAGAACTCTAACACATTCAGTAAATTTCAAAATAATGAGTGAATAAGTCAGTAAGTCAGTCATTGATCTAATAAGATGGAGAATGTGAATTGAAGAACAGTTAATAAAGGCAGATACTTCATGTAAAACATTTGCAATTTCAGATTTCCCCAACTCCAAAATTAAAGAAAGTTATTATATGCTGGACCTAAAATTTAAACTGATTTTTCTGCTTTGTCTTACCTGAGCTCCATGGAGTCCCAGATTCCTTTGTGATATTTGGGGAGAAGTGAGATATATTGGGGAGAAGTGAGAGTGAATTTAGGACAGTTAGGTCTCACCGATAGAGGAACTAAGTCAGAGACAGGTCTCAGAAGTGCCTGTGCAATGAATAGGTTTGGAGAAAGCAGGAACAAATAGTATGATGCTCTGACAGCCTCCAGGTTTTACTTTACACAGTTTCTCTACCTTTATAGTTTTAATAACTTTCCTGTCAACATGTTTTCTTCTAAAAGTGTTGATATGTGGCATTTTGGGGAAAGGTGCTCAGGAGAACAACAGATCATATCCGCTTTTGTCTGTCATTCAGACTGGATGTGACTGGGATAAACTTTTGTCATATGAATCTGTATTCTATATTTCCCCTGCCCATTTAGCATCTTGGCACCTAGTGAGGGTAGAGGAGCAGGTGGCAGTAGTGGGAGAAGCCGCACCATCTCTAGGTGGTATTCTGAACTGAACCAAGCTCAGACCCGCCTAAGCAGGACTATACTAATGATATCCATCGGAAGGAAAGATTCCATTTGTTCTAAAATTTTTTTTAATTCTCTTTTATTAAAAAATCAGTAATGTCCAGACAATTATTTTCATTCTAAAAAATTGTAAGATTCACTTAAACTCATCCTAATAGGAAGAAAATATAGCTCAACATGATAATCTTTAAATCTTTATCCAATGAATGCAAAATACTTGATTTTAAAATTATAAAATTTTAATACTATTATATTACTATCAACATTAAACAGAAAAAGTATTAAACTGATTTTTTTTTAAATCATCTATTTTGACTCTGAAGCTAAATCCAACTTAAAGTTATAATGGTAGATTACGAATTAGAATTTAATACTCCGTATTTGAAAAATAACATATGTTGCATAATTTACTGGCAAAGAGTAAGTACATTTGGAATGTTAAGTTACTCCTTATGCTTGCATAAGTCTGAATTATTGGTAAGTAAGCTACAAATAGAGAATATGTTTAAAGCTGTTTTGGAAATCAGAGCAAATTGAAATGAAAATAGATAAAATCTTCCCATCACTCAGTGTTAAGGAAAATACCACCTATTATCAGTCTTTTCTTTCAATAGCTGAATTACATAGCAGGAAAACACGCCTACTTTTTTGAATTATCCTTTTTTAAGAGAGGCTTATTAACTCCTCCCTATCACAGATATTTCTGAACCCTATGTTTGTCCACCATTTCTTATGTATGCTTTCTTTTTCTGCACTTGTTTTTGTTTTGTTTCTTTTAGGACTTTAAGATGTCTCAGCGTACTTCACTCTCTGCTACCTCTGATCTAACCTCAGACATTATTCAACTTTTATGGGAGAAAAATTTTGAAAACAACTAGGCTCATTACATGACCACCACATTTTTAATGAAGAGAAAATTGTGGAAGTTAAGAAAATGATAGCTGTTGTGTAATTTTGAAGTGAAAAAAACTTCATAAACCTAATATTCTGAAACCATAAATAAAAAACAGTAAGAAATTCAAATACATAAAAATTAAGAACATATGTTAAAGACAGATATATAGAGTATAAGTCAAAAATAAATGACAATTTAGGGGCCCCTGGGTGGCCCAGTCATTAAGCGTCTCCCTTCGGCTCGGGTCATGATCCTAGAGTCCCGGGATCGAGCCCCACATCAGCCTCCCTGCTCAGCAGGAAGCCCTCTTCTCCCTCTCCCGCACACCCTTGTTCTGTTCCCTTTCTCACAGTCTCTCTCTGTCAAATAAATAAATAAAATCTTAAAAAAAAAAAAAAGACAATTCATACGATTCACACTACATATGAGAATGAACAAACTTATTTAATATAAAAGAAATCTTTACAAATAAACTTTAAAAATTTTTTTAAAAACACATTATAGGACATAAATATGAAATTTATGGATCAAGGACAGTAAATGTATGACACTTTGTTCAGCCCCATGAAAATAAAATAAAAAAATAATCAACTATTCAGACATCACCTTAAAAAAGTCTTTTTCTATGTTATTGTTGTGAGTACAGATTAGTGAAAATTTTAGACTGTTCCTTGGAAATATATATAAATTTTTGTTTAAGATTTTAACTTTTTGTTTGAGTGAGAGAGAGAGAGAGCAACAGCAGAGAGCAGGGGCAGAGGGAGAAGGAGAAGCAGGCTCCCCACTGAGCAGGTAGCCCGAAGTGGGCTTGATCCCAGGACCCTGAGATCATGACCTGAGCCAAAGACAGGCTTAACCAACTGAGCTGCCCAGTAACCCTCATTAAAATTTTAAATGTGTGAATATATTTGGTTGAGCAATTTCAATTTTAGAAATTTAGCCTACAAATAAAAAACAGATATGCAAAAATATAGTTACAACTGATGTCTATTATATTTTTCTTCTGTTCTCTTCCCTTGGGAAGAACTGAGCAGGTGTGGGAGGAAGGCAGAAGGAGAAAGACTAGAAAGGGGTCAGATGATTTGGGGGAAAATCTCTCCACAAAATCAAAATTACGGAACTGGTAACACCCAGAATATTAAGCTTTTCCCTTTTGTTTTAAACCTTGTATTTAATAATAGTAAATATAATTTGTAAAAACATTTTAAAAATTTACTTAATAGAATGGCACATTTTTGTGCCATTAAAAATAGTAAACAAAATGTAAAACTTTACGCACATGATGGGTTTATATATGCATAAACATATTCAGAAAGATACAATGCAAAAATGTCACTGAGGTTGTTTGTAGAGAGAGAACCATGCAGGAAGTCAATATGGTTAAGAGAAAAAAAATGGTCTATGGTTAAAATGGGAGAAACATCTAGGAGAAAATATAATAATAAAAGTAAAATTAAAAATAAAACTTCAAGTAAATGGAATAGATGTTATAATCGTACTGAATATATAAATGAAAATTAGTATGTTGAGTTTTTATTTTTCTATTCTTTTACCCTTTATCCTTGACAAAATGAAGGGGAAAAAATGAAATGACTATCTTATTATAGTCCATAGTAATAATTGATTCATATTTAGATTTAATAGACAAAGTCTCTTTAGATCACATTAACTATTAGATTCTTAAATATAGGGTGAATTTTTAGGAATATTTGAGGCCAAGACCAGGATCTTACCATTTCCCATATACTCAAATAAATAAAGCTACTTTCAGTGGTTATGGCTTTGTATTTTTTTCTTTTTTTAAAAAAATTTTTATTTATTTATACAAGATAGAGTGAGAGCGAGAGAGAGTACAAGTAGGGAGAGCAGCAGGCAGAGGGACTTCCCACTGAGCGGGGAGCCCAATGCCAGGCTTGACCTGAGCTGAAGGCAGATGCTTAACCTATCGAGCCACTCAGGTGCCCCTGTGGCTTTGTATTTTTCATCCAACAATGTAATTGGTTTTAATCTTTGGTCTGTCATTTAGTTAATTGAAAATATTATGTGTGTTTTATGATAACCTCAAAGGATCAGATTGTTAAGTCAAGTCTCACTCACACGACTCAGGGTTCTGGCCCAATAATATAGCTTTAATAATAGTTTTGATGATATAAATAATCTCAATGTACAGGGCAGTAACACAGATCCAGGATAATGTACGCAACCGCATACTTTACAGAGTGGAGAGTTGTCTGGATCGTAAAACATCTGCACCTTCCATTCAGTTAGTTACATAGCCTAGGGGACCCATGAATATACAGGTTTATATTTTTTTAGTGTGATCTACTATAGACAACCTGGTCCAGCCTGCTGAGAGCAGCCCATAAATATAGACTTCTCCACTAACAAGTATCATTCGTTTGCCATTCTTAAGGTTCAAGAGATTAGACTGGGTCAGTTTAAAACAAACAAACAAAAAACACTGGGTCTACTTCTTTTTCCAAGGGAATTTCCCCCTAAAGGAAAGAACAGATTGAGAGAGAGACAGAGAGAAAGAGAGACCTACTGCTTAACCATTTATATGCCAGATCCTTAGATGGATCACATAAAAGATTCCTTTGCAGAAAGACAGATATGCAAATATCACCTACTCAGGAATAGGTATACACAAATTACTCATGTGGGACATAGAGAACAAAGTGTTATACATTTGTTATCCAAATTGCCATTGATTAAGGATGCACTTCTTTGGACTCATGTTCCTGTTTGGCCTAGGATTAATAAACTCTGCTAAACAACAGACTCCCATGCCTGACTAAAATAATAATTAAAAATGGTATAGTCAGACCAAAGTATATAAATATTAGTTGTTATCATTAATGTGGTAAGGTTAGTAAAGTGTTAATGTAACTAAGCATTTGATCGTGATTTTATAGGCTCTGGTCTTTTTATAAATGTATGTTTTATCATGCTAAGATTTTATGGTTTTTTGATATATCTCTAATAAGATAGTAAGAAAATATCTGGCAGTAGAACTGTTTACAAAATATTTGTAAGTATTGCAAAAGTCAAAAATAAATCAATTTCTTTTAACAATTTTTCAATGTCCTGATGTCAAAACCCAGTGAGATTTTAAAAGCTGTACTTTCATTTATTGGGAGGGAGACAAACCATAAGTGACTCTTAATCTCACAAAAC
>NC_081557.1:252630692-252798385 GCF_022355385.1 Mustela nigripes | reverse complement strand
AAAAAAAAAAAAAAGAAGCCTCTGGTCCAGCCAATGCATCCTCAGCTACTATCATACTGAAAGTATGTCACTCAGTACTTGCCAGGTGAAAGAACCACACTCCTCAAAGGTGTTCTTTAAGTATTTTTAGTATATTTTCAGTTCTGCTTATTCTTATTAGAAGACTTAGATCATCTGTCTTCAAAAACATGCTTATATGTCTTCAAAAGCATTATTCATCTCCAACTTGGATGAAATGAGATAATTTTGAATTAAATTGACCCTTATGTAATATATTTTCTTACATTTCACACAGAATTGTCATGCGACTCTTTACTAACTTGACCTATTAAATCTAACTATAAGCTAGTGATTATTATGCAAATTAGTAAAATATATATAGGCTTTAAAAATAGCCTGAATCATCTTAACTCACATGTAATCCATTAAGTAAAAACTGCTATTTTAGTTAGTGAGAATATAACAAATTAAGATACATAAAATTTGATTGGTACTTTGAAATTTAATCTAATTGGTAATTGCTAATCTAATTAGCAAATGCAATAAACTTAGTGAAGTGTTTCATCTGGGAAAAGAGAAAAATGCAATAATGCCAAAAAAGGAAAGAATAATAAAGAATTTAAATTGTATTCACCTTACCATCTAAAATTTGAGCATATAAAAAGGAAACTCCTTCTAAGAGATAATTTAAAATATACTGACTCCAAATCTGTGTTGCATCTCATGAACTATCATGGGAGTCAACATTTTGTTATTCAAAGAACATACCAGATGTACATATCTGTGTCTGATGGTAATAATAAATTTGTAAGTTTGTTAATAAAGAAAAAAATGACAGAACCTATTGGATCACAGCCATTCCCTGGTAGAAAATAGTTGTTGGAAAACCCTCTAGAAAATTATTTATACAGTCCTTAAAAATCCTGGCACTATCATTCTCACGAAACATATGGCATTAATAGTCAGTGTCTATTTTGTTAAACAAAATATAATAACTTATATGTGCTCTTTCCAAGAGATACCTTGCATAACTGCAATGAAGATGGGGAAAAAAACGCAACATCTATAAATTCTTTGTTTAAAGTTCTTTTATTTAAGAAGTAGGCTTGATTTAAAGAAAATATGGTATCGATTACTTGTTCTTTGATCTAAAAAGTAATCTCGATTTATCAGAGTCAATTATCTGAGTCTCAGTGGTCACAGAATTGAAAAAATAAGGTTTCCATAGTAATAAAACATTTAGTTAGTCATGCATTTATTTATTGACTATCTACTATCAACAAGACAGTGTTAAATTTTCTGGGGATGTAACAACAAGCAAGACAGACAAGGTGCCTTGCTTCAGTGACCTTACATAGTAGTGAGGAAGGATTACAATAAAGCAGTAACCAGTGGAGGTATATGATGCCAAAGGTTACAAATGGTAGGAGAAAAATGAAGCAGAGTGAAATGACTGCTACTTTTTTTTTTTTAAAGATAAATTTATTTATTTATTTATTTATTTATTAGAGAGAGAAAGACAGCATGTGTGCACACACAGAGGGAGAGGGAAAGGAAGAAGCAGGGATCCCAATGCAGGACTTAATCCTAAAACCCTGGGATCATGACCTGAGCCAAAGGCAGACATTTAACTAGCCAAGTCCTAAAGCTGCTACTTCAGATTGTATAGTAATGGTAAGCTTATTTGTGGAGCAGAAACCTTAGTGATATGAGAAAGAGAACCTTATGATGGGAACAGGTTTAATTTGTTAATTGAGCAGTACGGACACTGATGTGCTGTAATGGAGAAAAGAGGGAGGGGGTAGATGAAAGCTAGAAAAGTAGATAAAAGAGAATCACATGGGCTATTGTAAATCCTGCTAAGGATTTTTGGGGTTTTTTTTCTAGGCATGGGGAAATACAGGAGGAGATTTTGAGTGGGAGAATTATGATTATAAATTTAAGCCATCACCTTCGTGTTGTGAGATGAGACTACTGGGGCTGGGGACTAGATTATAAACAGTAGACTTGTTTGGAGTTTATTGCTATGATCAAGGTAAGAGATCTTGTTGATTTCTCTCCAGAGAGGTGACACTGGAGGTAGTCAGAAGTGATAAAATTTGGAAAATATTTTTGAAGTGGAGCCATCAAATCTCATGGCTTGATGGGATTCAAGATTGAGAGCAAAAGTAATAAGATTTGTTTATCAGTGTGATGTGGCTGTGCAAGAAGGAAGACAAGGATTTCTCCATGATTTTAGCCTGAGCAACAGAACAGATTGTCATTTACTAAAGATTAACTTGGGGAAAATAAATTCCTTTTTGGGGGGGGGGGGACGGAAGTGGAAGATTATCAAGAGTTGATTTTGTACATGTTAATTTTGATTTACCACTTACTCAAGAGCAATAATATGTTAAGTAAAGGATCAGATATATTACCTCAAAAGTTGGGGGAAAAATCAAGGCTGAAGAAATCTATTTGAACCAGATACATATTTGAACAAAGCTGAGCCATAGGAGTTTATGGATTACATTAGCAGTGCATACAAATAACAAAGAGAGGGGTGTTTATGTTCTATCTGAAAATACCTCTTGTTGAAACCCACTAAATTATATATGAAAAAATAAACCTTTTTAAGTGATTCAACCTCTTTGCTAAAATTATATTACCACAGGAATAACCTCTCTTCTATAAGCATATTTGTGTTTGTGTGTGTGCAAGCGTGTGTGCTTAATCCAGTTTGGATAATGTATCAGATAACTTGCAACAAGGATGCTCTTGTGTTACCTACCCCTGGTGTGATTTTTCTAAAACATTTGCATGGCTCACCTCATTAAAAAAATATTTCCCACTGTTCTTCCAGTTAAAATGAAATGACTGAAATTAGACCTGCCCTCTTGAGGTAAAGAACAAAAAGCTGAGCAAAGTTCATGAGTCAACGGTTTTTAAGCATTGGGTAAAAGACAATATAGTATTGTGACCTTTAAGTGAAGAAAAACATATGAGGTAAGCCCTACATTCACATCAGATTTCTGTCTGAGGGCACTTCCCACACCACAGTGTAGAGAGCTGGAGTCCAAACAGAGAAAAGGATTCTCACTGAGTTAAGAAGTTACGACAGCAGAACAAGCTGGAATTTGCCGGGAAGGGTATTAGAAGGAAACTAGATACGTGACATGAAGGGTGTGGTGGATAGAACTCTAAAATGGCCCCAAGACCCCGTCCCGAGATACAGATGCCTTCACAAAATACCAGGACTGTGAATACGAGGGATTTTACTCCCATGATTAGATTATATTGTATGGTACATTTGACCTTGTTCCCAATTGATTTGTATAATCCCAGAGGATATCTGGCATAAGTCTGACCTGACTAGGTGAGTCTTTTAGTTTTCTCTAGCTGGTCACTAAGGAAACAGTCAGGGACAATCCTTACAGGTAAAAAGAAAAGCAAGAGCCACATTGTAAATTGTGGATTGTGGCCACATGGTAAGGAACTTCTAGGAGCTAATTGGCCCCTGACTAACAGTGAGCAAGGAAACAGGGACTTCAGTCACAAGAGACAGTTCTTCCAATAACTTGAGCCACCTGGGAAGTGGTTTATTTCCCAGAACTTCTAGAAAGGAAGATAACCCTGCCAAAACCTTGATGTCGGCCTTATAAGACCCTGAGGAGAGAACCCTGCCACTCTGTGCCTGGTCTTCTGACCTGCAGAACTGTGAAGTAATGAATGAGTGTTGTTTAAAGCTGCTGCTAACTATGTGGTAATTAGTTGCACAGCAATAAAAATGTAACACAGGGGAAGACATCAAAAATCTGTGTAAAAGTTTCCTGCAATTCTTTGGACAAGAGCTTAGCTGCTTATCAGCAGGGTAAAATTCTGTGAGGACTGAGTCAGAGCAACTGGATGCATTGAGAGCTGATCTCAGATACTGAAGGTTGGTAGTCCTGTGAGGTACTGAAGCTGTGGCCCAGTCAGAGTAGAGAGAATTCCTGGGTATCTATTCTGGGCTGAAACTCCAGGATGGTCACACATCAGGACTAAGAAATATTTCTACACTAAAGGGCACACTTTATGACTAAGTACACAAATGAAACTATGATTCACAAAGAATAAAATTCAAGTCTGATAATACCAAAAGGCCCTCCTTAATTTAGCTGATACCAGAACAAAGTTCATTGCCCTTAAGAGAAAATGAGCAAAATTTCCTACAACATGACACTGGCAATACTAGACATATAATAAAAATTCACTAAAGAACAGAGAAGCATGAAAATATGGTATATGATCAGGAGGGCGTTGGGACAAAGTAGCCAAAAAGAGACATAGCAGAAGACTGAGATATTAAAACTGGTAGACAAGAACTTTGTATAGCAATTATAATTATGTGTAAGAAATTGAAGGAAAATAACATACAGGTAATAGGGGATCTCAGCAAAAATATGGAAAAATATAAAAAAAGAAGAACCTAGTGGAAATCTTAACGACAAAAAGTACATTTTCTGAAATGAAAAACTACATCAGATTGGTTTAACAGCATACTGAAAATAATAAAATGAGCGGTCGGTTAACATGAGGATAGAATCATAGAAATGATTCTACCTAAAAGAGAGGGGAGAAAAGATAAGAAAAAATAAACAGGTTCTTGGTTGCTTATAAGACAATCTGAAATGACCTAACATGCATATAATTTGCACTTCTGAAAGAGAAGAGTGAATAAATTGGGCAGAAAAACAACTGGAAGAAGTAGTTGTCAAGTTTTTCAAAATTCGTTTAAAAATTCTAAACTACAGCTCCTAAAATGTAGGCAAAAAAATAAAAAGAAAACCGAACCTCTGTGAATCATAAGCAAGTTGCTGAAAACTTATGACAAAGCTGTCAGAAAATAAAACAGTCAGGGGAAAAAGACAATTATGTAAACATTTGACTGACTCCTCATCAGAAATAATGGAAACACACTTTTTAAGTGTGTTAACATAGGATTTTATAAACGAAAAAATGATGTTAAAATTAATACATTTTGAGATAAACAAAAACGGAAAAAATATGTTGCCAAAAGACCTAAACTAAATGACTACAAATGCTAAATGAAGTTTTATCAGATGAAACAAAAAACACAGGGAATATAAGTATGTAAATGGGTATATTTTTGTTTTATAACTCATTTAAAAAACTAATACAAAAATGATATTATCATGTATGGTTATAATGCACGTAGGAGTAAAACTTTTGATAAAAACAACCAAAAGGTTAAAAGCTATAAGTGGAATTATACTTTTATAGGGGTCCAACATTCCACATGAAGTAGTACAATATTAACTCTAAGTAGACTGTAGTATAGTAACAATTCATGTTGTTAATATCTAGAGTAACTACTAGCAAAAAGAAATTGAAGAATAGCAGTTATAAAGCCTTCAGAAGAGTTCAAATAGAAACCAAAAAAAAATTTCTGTTGTTAACGTAAAATAATAAACACCAAAAGGAAGGGAAGAAATATAATAAAAATTTTGAAAGATGGAACGAATAGAAAATAAATACCAAAATGATTTATCTAAACACAATCATATCAAGAACTGCATTTAGGAAAAAAAAAATACAAGACTCAACTGCATTCTGTTATAAATAAATGCTTCAAAATATGAGATAAAGAAATATAGAAAGAAAAAGTATGGGAAAAATACAATCTAAACAGTTTGTTTAACTAAGTTAATACCAAATATACTTTAAGACAAAGGAGTATTTTTAGAGATAAGTACTTATATTCAAGCTAGAAAAGGAAACTTATCATAAAAACCTAACCATCTTCTTAGCATATGGACCTACATAGTAGAACTTCAAAAATACTTGAAGGAAAAGCTGACAGAACCAGAAGGAAATAAAGAATTACAAAATCCTAATCAGAGGCATTAACATGATTTCCTAATTAACTGGTAGGGTCACAGACCAAATAAAATTCAGTAAGAATACCAAAAGAAGACTGACAGAATGAGAGAAGATATTTGCAAATGACATATAAGATAAAAGGCTAGTATCCAAAATCTATAAAGAGCTTAGCAAACTCAACACCCAAAGAACAAATAATCCATCAAGAAATGGGCAAAGGACATGAACAGACATTTCTGCAAAGAAGACATCCAGATGGCCAACAGACATATGAAAAAGTGCTCCACATCACTCGGCATCAGGGAAATACAAATCCAAACCACAATGAGATACCACCTCACACCAGTCAGAATGGCTAAAATTAACAAGTCAGGAAATGACAGATGCTGGTGAGGATGCAGGGAAAGGGGACCTCTCCTACATTGTTGGTGGGAATGCAAGCTGGTCAAACCACTCTGGAAAACAGCATGGAGGTTTCTCAAAAAGTTGAAAATAGAGCAATTGCACTACTGGGTATTTAATCTAAAGATACAAACGTTGTGATCCAAAGGGGCATGTGTACCCAAATGTTTATAGCAGCAATGTCCACAATAGCCAAACTATGGAAAGAACCTAGATGTCCATCAACAGATGAATGGATAAAGAAGAAGTGGTATATATATTATGCAGCTATCAAAAGAAACAAAATCTTGCCATTTGCAATGACGTGGATAGAACTAGAAGTATTATGCTTAGCGAAATAAGTCAATCAGAGAAAGACAACTATCATATGATCTCCCTGATATGAGGAAGTGGTGATGCAATGTGGGGAGTTTGGAGGGTAGGAAAAGAATAAATGAAACAAGATGGGATTAGGAGGGAGACAAACCATAAGAGACTCTTAATATCACAAACAAACTGAGGGTGGCCAGGGGGAGGGGAGGAGGGAGAGGGTGATGGGGTAATGGACATTGGGGAGGGTATGTGCTATGGTGAGTGCTGTGAAGTCTTTAAACCTGGTGATTCACAGACCTGTACCCCTGGGACTAATAATACCTTATATGTTTATAATTTTTTTTAATATTTAAAAATTCAGTAAGAATAGAGATTTGAATTATCAATCAAAATGAATTAATTGATATTTATACCATTTTGATATTTATACCTATCAATTGATACCAATTGATATTTATACCATACCCTATAATTATGAAATACACATTTACACATTTTTTACCTTCACAAAGACAAACAATATACTGAGCCATAAAATAGGTCTCAATAACTTAAAAAGACTAAAATTGTACACAGTATGTTTTGTGACAATAATTAAGATACATGAAAATCCATAGCAATCAGGTATCATTTTTAAATCTCCATATTTTGAAAATAAGCAACCCACTACTAAATGACCCATGAGTCAAAGAATTCATGAGAAAAATTTTTCAAAGTGAATGATAATGAAAACACAGCATTTAAAAGATGCAATTAAAAAAATACCAAATGGAGATTTACCTTGAACTTTGTTTTAAAATGCATCTATTGGGAAAATAAGGCGTAAAATCAATATCCTAAGCTTCCAGCTTAAAAAAATCTAGAATAATAGGAGAAAACTAAAGAGAAACTAAGTAGAATCATGGAATAATAAAGGTAAGAGCAGAAATCAATGACACAGAAAAGAAAGAGAAAATTTTTTTAAAAAAGAATGAAAAGGAAATCCTCTGAAAGGGGGTAAATCATTGATAGCACATACATTTAACATACACCTACTCAATGTATATAGCTGAAAATACATATATCTGACAAAAGATTTATACCAAGAAGGTAAAAGACATCTAGAAGTAACTAATAACAATAAAGCAACCTTAAAAGGCTAAAAACATTGACAAAGTACTTGAACAGGTTCTTGATGAGATAAAAATGTGTTTTTATTAATAAGCATATGAAAATGTCCAAAATCATTAGTCTTCAGGAAAATGCAAATTGAAGCCATGATTAGGTATTAATTTATACCCTGTGGACTGGTTAAAATTAAAAAGAATAGTAACAAGGAATATTGGGGAGGATTTGGATAAAGCAGAACTCTCATATACTGTTAATGCTACTGGGAGTGTAAAATGATGACTACTTGGGAAAAAAGTCTGATAGTTTCTTATAAACTTAAACATACACTTAATAGATGACAAGCAATTCAATTTCTAAGTATTTACCCAAAAGAATGGAAAATATATCTCTGCAAAAAGGATTATATAAGAATGCTAGAGCAGTTTAACTCATTAGAGTCCCAAACTGGAAACAACCCAAATTCCCATCAAAACAAGAATGGATAAACAAGCTTTTAAATATTCATCAATGGATGACTATTCAACAATAAAAGTGAATGAAATATTAATATCTTCAATTTGCATAAATCTCAATAACATTATATGGATTGGGAGAAGTAGACATAAGAGTACGACTTCATTTATATGAAATCCAAGCAGAGGCAAAACTAAACCTATGGAGATGAAAATCAGATCATCTTTGCTTTGGTGGGAAAAGATTACAAAGGCACAGGTAGGAATGTTTTGTGGTGATTATAATACTTAATATCTTTTTGGGGATGTTAGGTATGCAGGATAAACATTTGTAAAACTCAAAATATAAATTTTACTCTATGTAATTTAACTTCAATTTAAAAAATACTATGTATGTATACACATATAAAATATATTTTAAATAGGTTGCAAAATAAGTAAAAATGTGTTTTTTTTTTACATATCTTACAACTTAGTTTACCAATGTAAAATAGTCACTACCTTCAACACACTATACACTGTGACTTTGTTTTCTTTATTTTTTTTTAAAGGTTTTATTTATTTATTTGACAGACAGAGATCACAAGCAGGCAGAGAAGCAGGCAGAGAGAGAGGAAGGGAAGCAGCCTTCCTGCTGAGCAGAGAGCCCGATACGGGGCTCGATCCCAGGACCCCGAGATCATGACCTGAGCCTAAGGCAGAGGCTTTAACCCACTGAGCCACCCAGGTGCCCTTTGTTTTCTTCATTAATAACATATTGTTCTTAACATAATGTTATACACCCATTTGTTTATTTAGTAACAGTCTGGCTGTCTCACCAGAATGTAAATTTTATGAGAGGAGAAATTTTGTCTTCTTCAACATTCAATCCACAATATCTAGAACATTGCCTAGAATGTGGTAACTTATTAAATATGTGTTAACAAACGTGAATTGCTTCATAGCACTCAATGTGCTGGTCCCACGACATTTCCTTTTGCCAAAACAAAGAAGATCTATGTACCAGCCCTCCACTTACTAAAGTCATTATTAAGTTTTTTTTCCCTTCCCAGTGATCCAGAACTGTGTGATTTTCATAGTCCAGAAAATAAATGTCAGTTGTGGCTTCTTTTCATTAATCCCTCCTTGTTGCTGTTGACGCTATTTATGTCCACATGGTAAATTTAGAAGAAACTAGTCCAACGAAGAGAAAATACCCCCTTCCAGCCAGTGCCTCCCAAATTGGTCAAAACCAATTTTGACCAATTTCTAGAGCCATAGTGGTTAGCGCACCACTCTACTTAGCACTCCACAGCCTTCCTCGTTCTGAGCAATTTCTTTTCCTTCATGAGTGATTATAAATTTGAGTATGGCTGTTCTCTTCTCCAGACTCAAAAATGGTGTAGCCATTTTTTCTTTTATTCACTCTTCAGCTCTTTAAGAGTGGTACAATAAGACATCAAACAGAAATAGCCACATCCTCCATCAAGTCACTAGGGAAGAGAAGCAGTCCTGCCAAAAAAAGGCACCTCAATCCTAACTCAGAAAAAGTGGAAGGAACCATGAAGAAAGGAACAAAGAATATTGGAATTTCACGATATATTACTATGACTATAGACCATTTAGCTTCTACTTAACCATCCTGAAACTGTGACACCATCCCAGAGAGAGCTAAGCAAACTTTGTGAAGAACTGAGTAAGTTTTTTTACCAACTTGTTAGCAGGGGAGCTCAAAATTATAATTTAAATTATATGTTGGTATGTGTACCAATATGTACATGCATGTATACGTATATATCAGGAATAATTTAACATTTATGTACACACAGATATACATGTACACATACATATATACACACATATATGTAGATATCATAGTTGTTACAAAAGAACACAATAGAATAGATCATGTGTTTCTTCTAAAGCAAAAGAAAATAATAATAATAATATAATACATGTTTAAGACCCTCATGTGTTTCTTCTAAAGCAAAAGAAAATAATAATAATAATATAATACATGTTTAAGACCCTCTTACATTGAATTTTCTATAACTTATGGCACACTAAAGCTTAAGTCTCTGAATATATATTTTCCCATGTCTATATGTTACAACACCAAAGCATACCATAAAACTAATTTAGTAGAGAGACACTTTTAAATGAAAAAAGAAAATATAGAAGAAACTTCTAATTCATTACTGGCCCATTTGGATGTTCAGTTATGGTTTTTGATTAAATCCAGACATTGGAAAACACTGGCAATATGCTATTAGAAGTCTTGACATCATTTGGGAAAAGAGAGTATTAAATATTAAAAAATATTTTAAAAATATTAAAGAAAGAGGTTATATAAGATTTAAGACCATCTAAGAATTAAAAAGACCATTCCAAATATTGGATTTTTAAAAAAAATTCTGAGATGGGCAGACTAGCATATAATGAATCACAGTTTTTAAAAGGAATTACTTGACTCTTATTTTACTATTAAGGGAAAATGCAATTAGAAATATAAGAACGATAACAAGAGGCTCTGGCTGAGGTTATTTAGATAACTTCTCAGTGAAAATACCCCAAACTCTTGCCTCCTATTCAGACACTCAACAGGCTCCATCATTAATGCATATATCCCAGTTTCAGACTACATACTCATCGTTTTAACCTATTGATTTTTTCCTCGTACCACACTAATTTTGGACTGACTTCATTACCCTCTGCCTTCTATACATTATCCGTCTTCTTGCCTTCACTTTCTTAGCTTTGTCATTTTTCCCACCCTACCTTCAAAATACCAACCTTATTTCATCTAATTACTTACCTCCTCAGGCCTTGGGGTATCACTGGAGGAAAAAGCATACCTGGAAAAATTGGCACTTTTCCCCCAAATTCAGCTGGATCCTCAGTAACCCTGACAAAGCAATCCTCTTTTTCAAGTCTTTTCATTCTCCAGTTCTCTGCAAAAATGATTTCAAAGCTGCTCTCCTCTTCTCAACCCTCTGACAAGCCTTCTTCACTCTTCACTCTAGGTAGATGACCCCTCCTACCTTTTCACAGAGAAACGAGAAGTTACCAGATTGGAACAATTCTTAACCTCTTAACTCTATCTGCCGCTATTCTTTGTTACCTTTGCCTTTTTATAATGAAATACACAATCCCTCCAGCTGTGCCCAATTGTCATTCTTCTAGGGAAAAGAATACATTCAGTTACCTTTTCTTTCCTGTTCTTAACCTCTCCATGTCTGTCTCCTTTATATTTTAATTTAAATTTCCTTAATTCTTTTAATTCTTTGATCACTTTTCCTCATCCAGCTACTGTCTTTGTCTATGCCTTATACTTTGCTAAAATTCAAGGCACAAGGTTTGGTTGGAATTACATGGTATTCAGACTGAGAACACAGGATCCCTTAAATCCTAATCTGTCTATTAAACCTCTACAATAAGTACTCATCAGAGAAAGCTGAATATAAGGAACAAAAAAATCAGCATCTTACTTTATTAAGAATGGTCAGGAATCAGATCATCTGGTTAACTTAACACTCTCCAAATTGTTTAGGGGAATTAGCTTTGTTTCTACAGTCCTGTAGGAAGTCACATTCTTTTCTGAATTAGAAAAGACAGGACTGGAGAACAGGAACTGTTGTCACCTCATACCCATTTTCAGGTCTTCAGAATATAGAAAACAAATAGAGATTGAGTACTATTTGCCCTACGATACAGATCCTACCCCAAACTGAGAATAGAAAAGCAAGCACTGTACCAAGAGGCTAAACTTTAAAATATAGTAAATATTTTATTTTAATATATATAATATACTATAAATATAAAATAAAATAATATGGTAATACATTTATAGCAAATATTTTAAAATATAGTAAATATCATCTGCCTAATAAAATGTCACTCAATTAATGCCTTAGGTTCTAACCAATCATAATAATGACCCCTGTTTTCTTGGCGTTAGAGATAGGGGAAAATAGTAAAGAGGTGGGTAAGCAGAACAAAGGAAAAAAAAAAAAAGGTTCAATTGACCAAGCTTACTGCTTTCTTGTCTACACTTCTTTCTTTACTACTCCTTAGTTTTTGCCAACCTGGAAAGAAAAATCTAGATTTTCGCCCCAACAGAAATTTTTCTTTGTGACTCTTGAGACCTCCATGTCAATGTGTCTAGTGTGGCCTTTCAGGCCTTACTTTATTTGACTCTGTCCAACTCACTCCAGTGCTATTTTATATGACAAGTAATATTCTTCAACTGAATGTCTCATCATCTCCCTGAAATTTGTCCCAATTTCAGCCATCCCTATATCACTACGTGTTTGTGCTGTCTACCAAGTTCTTCAATGCAGAACCTGAGCATTATCTGTAACTCCTCCCTCTCTAATATTACTTACAACTCATATCCTCTAACTAAAATCTTGCTAATGCAACTCTTACATAACGCTAAGTTCCTCCATTTCTTTCTATTCCCATGAAAATACTTCTTGTGGAGAGAGGCCTTATTTCTTACCTAAGTTATATTCCTATCTGGTTTCCATGAATCCATGTAGATCTAGTCTAATCCATCCTTACTACCATCAGACTTAACTTCCTAAAAGGTATGTCTGACTTTGTCACTGGCTTCTGTAAGTTTTCAATACCTTTTGGATCAAGTTCAAGAGCCAACAAAATGCTACATAACCTAGATGTTACTTTACTGTTTTCCCTCACAATTTTTCTTTTGTTCCTTCATGGTTCAGTCACAATGCTTGCTCAGGGAATGGTGGTAAACTATCTAGACCAGGGAAATTTTTAGTGATTAATTACTTTACTATTCTGTCAGAATTCCTATGTTTTTAAACTTTGTATTAGTTTGTTAGAGCTGCCATGACAAAATAACTTAAAAAACAAAAATTTATTTTCTCACTATTCCAAAAGATAGAGGTCTAGGATCAAGATGACTGTAGGTCATCTTCTGAGGTCCTTCTGAGGCCTCTTGCTTCTCATGTCTTCGCATGGTCTTCTGGTGTCTGTGTTCAAATTTCTTCCTTATATAAAGCCACCAGTGATACTGGATTAAGGCCTACCCTAAGGCACTCATTTTAACTTAATCACTTCTTTAAAGATTTTATCTCCATATACAGTTACATTTTAAGGTGCTGGGAATTAGGACTTCAAAATATCAATTTCAGGGGACACAATTCAACCCATAACAGACCAGGCCATAACACTTTAGAATTCAAACTTTCACATTCTTGCTTTTGAAGATTTAGTTTCTTCCCATGAAGAAAAGGAACCCTAATCTAGTATTTCACTGATTTCCATGTGACATAATTTTCTTCTCAGCTTATATTTTCACAGAAACATAGACATTGACTGAAAAAATACGTGCTAGAAAATAAAGTACTAGAAAAATGTATGCAGAGGGAAAAATGCTATCTTCTTTTTCTGAATCACTGAGCTTTGGAAGATTTTTATTTGTCAAAACTGTTTCATATAATTTGGGTTTTATTACTGGATAAAATATACTTTTTATTATTGATATTTTCTTGCTCTCTCTGAAACTGTTTTAGTATTATTTTAAATAACATAAAATGTAGACAAGATGTTCTTTTCACCTAACATTTGTAACAATCCTATAGAGCATATGTCAAAGATATTTTTTTAATGACTACATAGACTGTTATTTAATAGGCAATGGCATTTTAAAATGTTACTTATGTCAATACAAAGGAGAATGTTTGGACCATTTAAAGGTAGATAACAACTAGAACAGTTATAATTGCTACATCACATTCAAACCTTTCTTTTTTGATGTTGGAAATTTTTTTTGCTTAGGACAATAGCCAAGCTTTTAAAAAAATGTATATTAGGGGCGCCTAGGTGGCTCAGTGGGTTAAGCCGCTGCCTTCGGCTCAGGTCATGATCTCAGGGTCGGTCCTGGGATCGAGTCCCGCATCGGGCTCTCTGCTCAGCAGGGAGCCTGCTTCCTTCTCTCTCTCTCTCTCTGCCTGCCTCTCAGTGTACTTGTGATTTCTCTCTTTCAAATAAATAAATAAAATCTTAAAAAAAATGTATATTATATCATGTACTGTATGCCCAATAACCTCCTACTACATTTTTGTCTTTCTCAAAATCCTAATGTCTACAAAATCATACTATACTGAGTGATTATCCTTTTCTCAGATACTTGCTAAACTAATTATTCCCTATGATGCTGTCTTTTCATATTGAGTCATTTTCAACCCATTTCTTTTCTGGATCCTGCCACATACTAAGGTTAGGGAGACTAGAGTGAACATCTGTTGATTTTGCTGCCCAGGACTTTCTGATAACCACATCCCAATTTTCTTCTCAGTTGATTTGCTTCTTCTAGAGTTGAATCTATCTCCCAATACTTTGTGGCTGCCACCTGGAAATTTGGAGTATTACATTTGCCTGGCAACAGTAATGGTTAAGGAAGAGACATACAACCCAAATTGAGCTTGTGAGATGGAAAGAGATGTCACCCTAATTTCTAGAAAGTATATCCCTGCCCCTTTCTGTGAGGCCTGATATTATGTAAGAACTGGAGGTCCTGCAATCATCCTGTTACCACTTGGACCCAAAAATGTGAAAGCAAGCCAAGAAATGACGAAAAGATAAAATGAGTTCTACTGACATTGTTTGAATCCTGAAGCCAGACCTGCCATTGGACTTTTCCAGTTATGGATCTCAATATATTTAATTTTACTTAAGCCAATTTTGATTGAGATTCTGTCATTTACAACATTAAGAGTCTTGGCTAATACAGAGAAAGATACTCTTTTAACCTAAAAATGTACTGGAGATGTGCCAGCAAATACATCTGCTTTGAGTTATATATGTAACAGAAAAAAATATCTATGACGTGCCGATGCAAGATCAGAAACTGCAAAAAGAACATTGAGTCTCACAACGGAATTTCAGCAGACAACTGCAAGAAGAGCCACATTTAATATTAGACCAATCAGAGTTCTTGTTAGTATATAATGTAAAGTCTGAAGCCGTAACCAGGAATGCTCAGGCTGTGTTCAGATATCTTGCTATGTATTCACAAACGGGCCCAGAGTGGAATGTATGACCCTCACAATTTGGCAATAGCTGTGGCATATGCAACAGACAGGGAAGGGCAGATATTGAGAAAGAAGAGGGTGAGGGTCCTAGAAACCCAGAGCAGAAGTTAGGTGTTCTCATACTTGGATTGAGATGGAACATTTTCTATCTCAAAATGTGCCAGGGACAAGCCCTCTTTGGCAGGAAATATTTAAGGAAGTGGGAGGCCTTGAATGAAATCAATGTATCTCAGAGAAGAAAAAAAGAATAGAAAATCTAGGACCACCGTAGAAGGATGAGTACATGTAAAGGAAAATTTATAAACTAGCTGATTTATAAATCAAAGTAATAAGTGACAGCTTCCCCCACACAGCTGACCCAAATCTAGCTAGCTAAGTGTTCAGCAGAAGTACAAACTCTTTGCTTTGTGGCAAATAGTGGTTCCAGTGAGTTCTTTTTTTTTTTTTTTTTTTTTATGTACCACAGAGAGAAGGTGTTGAAAAGACTGAAAGTGTTCTTCCAGAGCAGGAAGTGGTAGAAAAGCTTTTGGTCCACCCCTCTGCCTTCTCCTTGGGCATGGGACAACAGAAAGGGAATGGCATCCTTTTGACAACATAGAGTCAACACGAGAGCAGGGATTTCTGAGCAATAAAAAGTCTTGGATCATCTTTTGTCCACTTCACTCCAAGTCTAGCCCATGGTCAGAGAACCATTTCCAATCTCACCTCTATCTGCCATTTCCCAGATAGCAATGGAAGTAGAGAGACCCAAACAGCCAATATAAAAGCAGAATATAGAGTACCAGAAGTAAGACTCAACAGGACAGAACACAATTTAAGTAGGCTGAGAGTTAACAGGAAAAAAGTAACTGATCTAGAAAGAAGACGTTTTGCCTACAAGGAAGGTAGTGTTCATATCCTAAGTTCTTTGGAGGAAATAGGCCAGGGGTGGGGGTTGGGGTATGTAGTGTTTTATGGTCTAAAACAAACAAACAAACAAAACACACACACACACACACACACACACACACACACACACACTTCCACATCTCTTACACTCTGGGGACTCGATGGATCTATGGATAATATTTTCTCATTTGAACTTACAATAAAGGAATAGCTTTCTTCTTTCCCATCCCAGAGCCTCTCTAAGAGTCATTTCCAATTGTAGACTATCCATACTTAATAAATAATGCATTATTATTCTTTCTTTGGGTGTTTTTAATAAATAATCTTATATGCCTATATTGGTACTATTTAGCTTAAGTTATTAATTTCTGGAAACTAGAAACATTTGCTATATGGCTTATATTATACAGATTCTAGGATTGTGATATATACAAATAGGTGTTCTCAGTGCTGATTTTGATGAAAATTAGTGTACAAGCTAAAAAGTTCTTTTATTTTCAGGAAAACAGTGATGCTCATTCTCAAAAAGAAGGAATAACATGAGTAAGTCTCATAAAGATCTTATAAAATAAAATTTCCTTTTAATTTTACCTTACTGAAAATTTATCATCAGATAAATTCCAGTGAAAATCACGTCTGGGATTTTGGTGACTCATTGAGGGAAGCTGTCATAAACAGACTGTGTTTCAGAAATTATAATTTTTGGTGTCTTATAAAATGAAACTCAATAAAATAGTGTTTTATATCATCACACTCTGGGTAAGGAGAAACCTGTTTCTTTAGAACTCACTGAATCATACTAAATAATTTAGACTGTTTTTTGCATGAAAAATAGCAGAATTTATATTTGTATAGAGTATTACAGTTAACAAAATCCTTATATATAAGTGTCAAGGTTACTATGAGTGAGTTTTAACCTCAAGACTATTAAATCATTGGTGAAATGAGGCAAAAAAATAAACTATGTCTTATCAGCTCACGGGAGAAAAATGTTCATGTGTTATAGATGCCATTGTTTAAAACTAAATAATCTAGACTCTGAGAAATATACTGATGTCTTCCTAGTATGTTATATTGTTTTGTTGGTACCATGGGAACAGATCATAAAACTTGGAATGGAGATAAGGTTTTTCTAAAGGTAAATGGTCCTGTGCTTTATCATACAGGCTCCAGAAAGAAATCAGGACTCACAGGGCAAGCCTTAATTGGAGGTGAAGGAAAAGCATCCTTTTCTCTCTGGAATTAAAGGGAGATATAGTCTGAATCTAAGGTGTGTAGACCCTGGAGAATTTCCACATAAGAGTTCGATACTCCTGGACACAGGAATAACAGTGGGTCAAGGAGGGAAGAGAAAGAACCCCAGAATGAGATGGAATCTATACATTGTTGTAAATCAGCTTCCATGTTGTATTTTCCTGGAACCTGGTTCCCTGCACCTTCTTAAAAAAAAAAATTCTTCAACTCTGTTCTTCGCTGTGTTTTGTAAAATTCCCATCTCAAATCGGATACTGTCCCGTGTATCTGTTAGAGCAGGAGGAGTCAACAATAGAGCAGAGGGCTCTCCTGATAGCCAGGAGAAGGATAGCAACAAGTAATCCAACAGAAGACCTATCTGATCCAAGACTAGGGTACAAAAGGACCCGCGAAACGGGCAGCTGTAGGGTGTCATGACACAGGGACAGCGCAGGACTTCCAGGATTTGACCTTGAGCACACAGGAGCAAGTATCCTGGAAACTTCCTCTGGGCTGAAAGACATTTTGAGGAGATGGATTCTGAACAATTACATCGCTGAGAGCTAAACCTATGATAATCTGGGCCTTAAAAATAACTTTGTAGGGAAGTCATGAGAGACTATGGACTCTGAAAAACAATCTGAGGGGTTTGAAGTGGCGGGGGGGTGGGAGGTTGGGGTACCAGGTGGTGGGTATTAGAGAGGGCACGGATTGCATGGAGCACTGGGTGGGGTGAAAAAATAATGAATACTGTTTTTCTGAAAATAAATAAATTAATTTTAAAAAATTAAAAAAAAAATAACTTTGTAACTATAGTCTAGCTGGGGCTGGGAAACTGGTGTGAATAAAATTTTCAGTCATACCCTGTTAGTTTCCAAATGCCATTTAGGCTATATCCTTATCACCTCAAATCTCTACTTCTTTATATTATCCATTGCCACTGTCTCAGTTTATGTCTCACCAGATTATCACAACAAGCCCTCAAATAGAATCCTGCCCATTTTAGGGGAAGCAGCCAACTGACCTTACAAAGTAAAAAACGAATCGTGCCCATGTCTTTTTAAGACCCCTCTCTGTTGGTTCTCATTCCTGCAGGTTATGGTGTATAAAGCCCTTACTGATTTGGTTGCTGTTCACATATCCATATTCATATTTCAGGATTCCAATTTTGCCTCAACTAGTGCATCAACTACATGAAATCTCGTTAATGCTCAATGCTCTTCTCTTGCCTCCAAGCTTTTGCATGTTATTCCCTCTACCTAAAATACCCTACCCACCACCCACTTCCATAACAGAATTTTTCTCCCTACTTTCACTGCATCTTTCTCTCAACAGAATCTCTCTCTGGAAAGTCATCTCCGATCTTTGCCCACCACTATATACACAGAATGTTTATGTCCTCACCTTTTACCCCAGCAGTACTTATACATCTATGACCCAGTCAGGATTCAAAACTGTGTCTTTTGACTACAAACCCAGTACTTTCTCCATTATATTGAACTGCCTCATAGGATTCACATATAGTATACCAAAGCATTTCTCTACAGAAACGTCATTTTGCTGGAGGGTTATAATCTAGATATGAAAATTCAACATTGCAGAAATGTTATAATAAGACAAGTAAATATTAGAATAGAGTAGTTCTGTCCATGTGGTTCTCACTTTACTGTGTATCAAAATTACCCTGGAAGACTTGTTAATACAGGATTGCCCAGGGGCGCCTGGGTGGCTCAGTGCGTTAAGCCACTGCCTTTGGCTCAGGACATGATCTCAGGGTCCTGGGATCGAGTCCCACATCGGGCTCTCTGCTTCCCTCACTCTCTCTCTCTGCCTGCCTCTCCATCTACTTGTGATTTCTCTCTGTCAAATAAATAAATAAATAAATCTTAAAAAAAAAAAAAATACAGGATTGCCCAAAGATGTTATAAGGGGCTAAAGAGGAGGCTATTCAACTCTCTGAATCTACAACGCCACTTATGGGAAATCGATAAGACAGCTTCTTTACATCTTTTCTTTTTAATCTTTTTTTAATTGTTTTGAATTTATTTCTGCATGTTCCTTACACAGTATACTACTGATAAAAAGGAAATTCTGAATCAAACAGATACTCAGAAAATTGATCCAAAAAAGATTCAAATCTAGTACTGGCAAGAACCCATCTTGCTTCTGCCAAATTTATTTTGGCAGTCCAAAGATTCTGCCAGTATGGGAACCACAAACATGGCCACAGTGGCCACATTCCAGGCTTTGCTACATTTACTTGACATCTTGAATATTAAATGTCCAGAAACCTTGGATGGGTGGCGATATTCCTCCCCAGCCAGGCATGAATAAGATCTAAATCTAGGAGAAACTTGGAGCTGGAAACCCAGTACTCTTTATACTGGTCACAGATGCCTAAAAAATATTTGCCAAAGAAATGAGTGGACAACACTTTACCACACCAGATATCTCAATTTAGGACCATAGTTCCTTTTTACTTTGTTTTTTAATTAAAAAATTCTTATTCCAAATGTTTGTTTGTTTTGCTGGCTTTGTTTTCTTCCATGCATCTGTTCATTTGTTTAAGTAAAATTGTCTAATTTTTGCTTGTGTTTCCTCTAGTTATAATGTCACATCTGCTTACCATATTTATTTTTAATTGATTTGTGATAAATGGCAATTTCATGCCTAATCCTTTAGCTTACAGTTTGGAGTGAGGATGCATAATCAGAAACAATTTTATTCTCCTGCTTTTATCTAAGATAAAAGATACACACAAAAAATAACTTAGATCTTTCTCATGTGTGCATCCTTATTCTTTTGGCTTAGATACCCAACTAGGAAATGTATACTGTTTGTCTACTGCCTGGCTCAGTGAAGAACTTCAGTATGTGTTTGTCAAGTAAAATTAATAGTGTAGTGGGTTGGCATCTATAGCCCAACTTGCAAGATGCTGGCCACAATGGATTAGAAGAAAATTATATTAAAAGTTAATAAAATAAAAGAAGCAAATACTCTATAAACACTATACAGGCAAATCACAGCTACCCTAATGCCCCAAATACCAAATATTTTCCCAAGTCATCTCTCAAGAATCCTTTTCTAAAGGGCATTAAAATCAACAATTTCCAAATGGTCAGCTAAAATACCCTTCAGTTGACTGGTCTTCTCACTGAACCATCTCATGATCCTCCCTCAGACACGGCCCTCCTCTCCCCTCCTCCAAATGTGTTCCTCTGTCGGGTATTCCTAACTCGATGGATTTTCTCAATCTCTGTTCTAATCTTGTAGATATCAACAAGAGAAGCCTCCTAGTTTTCTTTTCTCCTACACTTTCAAAGAAGTGTCATCAGGGGGCACCTGGGTGGCTCAGTGGGTTAAGCCTCTGCCTTGGGCTCAGGTCATGATCTCAGGGTCCTGGGATTGAGCCCCACATCGGGCTCTCTGCTCAGCAGGGAGTCTGCTTCCTCCTCTCTCTCTCTCTGCCTGCCTCTCTGCTTACTTGTGATCTCTCTCTCTCTCTCTCTCTCTGTCAAATAAATAAATTAAAAAAAAAAAAAGAAGTGTAATCAGTACAGTAAGTGTCAAACTGGAACTATGTATCCTTAATATTGATTTCCTTCTCAGAATTTCTTATACTAAAATAATCTAATGGGGATAGAGAGATAATATAGTGCAAGGGGTCTCACTTTTTAGTATGCATCAATATTACCTGGAGAACTTCCTAAGACACAGATAGCAGGCCTCATTCCCAGAGATTCCAATATAGTAGAACTGGGCTGGGGTTTGAAAATTTCCATTTGTTACAAGTGATATCCATGCTGCTGGGCCAAAGACCACACTTTGGGAACGGAAAGGAATAGAGAAAGGAATACCAACTTTAGAAACAGAGTCTTGAGTTTGAATCGCATTATTTGCTAGCTGTGTCTCAAATTCTCAGTGTCCTTGCCTACATATATGAAAGATGGCAATCACCATTACTTTGGGTCATTGTGGGGATTCAATGAAAATGAGTGGCTTAATGTACATGACCTCAACCCACTATCCATCTTAAATAAATATTTTTAAAATGTCCACTGTCTTTTTTCCCTTTTTCCTCTAGATCAAGAAGCCCTCATTTTGGTGCCAGCTCCGTTGGTCTCCTCTCAAACAGTTCTCTTTCCATCCGGGGCTACTGCAAAGCCAGTATCACTGACTCAGTCCCAAGGTAGGCACTCTTTCTCTTAAATATAGTATTAGTAATCCTTCTCCAAGGAAATCCTGTTTGTTTTTCTAAGAATGGTCACAGGACTCCAGCTGCCTCCCAATTACTCTTAAGTTCTCTGTGAAAATAGCCAAATGATTAAATGTTTCTTCCTAATGACAAACAGTGATCACTGGATAAAAGACCACTTGAAAGGGGGTCTTTGAAAAGTTTCCAAGCTCAGTCTATCTTTGAAAGCCTTCTTAAATAAAGCAAAATTAGCTTGCACAAAAGGAAACTCTGATCGGCTAATTTCTTAGCAAAAAGTAATGCAGGCAAGCAAGTCTTTCTGTTATTTCTTTTTCTTTTGAAAGTCGTTTTAATTAAATTAAGTAAAGATATGCTAACCAACAGAATTGTACCTTCTCCAAACTTTTCTTGAGGTTTCTGGATTTCCACATTCCATCTTAATTTGATTTCATATTGGCTGTGAGAATGTTAATACTTGAACAATAGTAATGGGGGCAGTAAGTCAAGGATGGGAGCAGAGGATAAGTACTTAATAACAATGCCACTCTTCTACTGACTACTCCATACAAGGCATGAGGCTAAAACATTTTGCATATATTCTCATTTGATCTTTCAGCAATGCTGTCGGGTAAAAAAGCATTTCATCCCCATCTTTGTATATGATGACACTGAAATTATAAAGGCAAAGCAATTTCACATAGCTAGAAAGCAACAGGTCTAGGGTTTAAACTTGGCTCTCTAATGATCATGTTTTACTGGTTACACCAAACTTTCTCATCTTATTGACATTGATAAAGAACTCTTACAGGATCCCTTATTCCTAGTGACACATGCTAAGATATTCAAGGATGAATTTGAACACATACACACACACGCACACACACACACATAACTAAACTCATAGATACAGAGAACAGACTGGGGGTTGCCAGAGCCAGGGGGGTGGGCGAAACAAGTGAAGGGTATCTAAAAGTACAAACTTACAGTTATAAAATAAATAAACTATGGGTGATTTAAGTACAGCATGTTGACAACAATTACAATACTGTACTGCATATTTGAACATGCTAAAAGAGCAGATCCTAAAAGCTTTCATCACAAGAAAAAAATCTTATAACAATGTATGCTATCAGATGTTGAAATGACTTGTGATTGTTTCACAACATATACAAATACTAAATCAAAATATGTGTACCCCTGAAACTAATATAATGTTGGATGTCACTTATGCAATTAATTAATTAATTAACTAATTAATTACTATCTCCCTAAGCTCTCCTTGGGGCATCTGCAATCATAATGAAAGTTCATTATGCATTTTAATAATAAAAATATTCTCCTAGTGGCCCTAATGAATTCCCCCAGTCTAACTATTTTTCTTTCTTTTAGGTATAACTTTGCCATTTACATGTTATGCCAAATTGAAGATGATTTCAGAAAATATAATGAACTTTTCTGCTCAATCCAAACAGCAGTTTGCTGAATATTATTTTTAAAAAGTAAAGCAAAATCAAAATAAACCGAATTCAATGACATTTTAATAACACTACTTGGGTCACAATTTTTCTTCAGCATTATTAAGTTAAAGTAACCCTTATGTGTGCAACTTACTACTGAAGATCCTGGTTTTAAACAGACAATATAATAATTCTACTTAAATGATTGTGAGATATATCACCCAGGAGGTTTGTACCATAATGATTGAATTTAACACTAAAAACAAGGCCTGTCTTTTCCCATATCTATCAACAACATATCTTACATGTAATTGATTCACATAATGTAATAATTCACCAGAAAATTTTAACTGTCTGTAATTATCCTCTAGGCTGTAGGCCCAGTCACATAATTAGAACCAGAATTGCCTGATTATGAAAATGTTTATGGCAAAGAAAAAAAATTCAGAATTTCTGAAGATGATGACAAATTATTTGATTTTGAAAGCTGGTCCTATAAGAAAGATATGGGATGAAGAAACAAAATTTGACCTTTGGAAACAGTTTGCATTTTTATCCCTGAATCACTGTGTGCCTTTGGGCAAGTTCTTTGACCTTAGAGTCAGATTATTCATTTTAAAATGGAAATAATGATAGCAACTATTAGATCATATTGTTACAGGGATAAAACAAGATTATCCATGCATCAGATGGGCCTGTTGATAAACACTACATGCTACTTCTTAGTGTCGTTACCGGATGTCCCAGGTCATCTCAAACCCAATGTCCAAAACCCAACTCATCCTCAACACCTCCATATCTGCTCTTTCCTCTCTATTCTTTATCCTAATTACCACAACCATGATCCCTTCATTCCCTCAAACAGAAATCCAGGATCAATCACATCATTCCATTGCTATATCTATTCAGCAATCATCTCGTATGAATGACAGCCCTCAAATTTGCCTTCTCTTCTCCATGTCCTCTGAAACTGACTGAATTCTGGCCCTCACTTCTCATCTGAATATTGCAATAGCTCCTTTCTCCCAGTCCTGTTTCCTCCAGAATGTTCCCCACGAAGTTTCCAAAAACTCATCTTTAAAATAATTATCATGTTACTTTCTTTTAAAACATTATATTGCGATTTCTATGCAGAGCCCTCAGGTTTCTGTTCCAACATGACAAATCAAACATACGTGGTAATCTCCATTCCTTCCTAAAATCTCTCTATATTCATTACCTATGGCTATGAAATTAATAACTGCAGCTTAAAACAGTATTTATTATGTCCCAGTTTCTGGGAGTCAGCACCTTAATGCACTTAGGCTGTTATAACAAAATAGCAGAAACTGGATAGCTTATAAACTACAAAAGTGTTTTTCTCACAGTTCTGGAGACTAAATCCAAAATCAAGACACCAGCAGGTTCAGAGGCTGGTAAGAGCCTGCTTCCTAGTTCATAGACACCATTTTGCTGTGCTCTCACATCGTAGAAGGGGGTAAGTGATCTCTCTGGGGTCTCTCTCATAAGGGCACTAATTGTACTTATGAGGGCTCCATCCTCATGATCTAATCATCTCACAAAAGGTCCCACCATCATAGAATAAGATCACTTTGGGGATGCGAAGTCAATGTATGAATTTTGGGGGGACAGAAACATTCAGTCTATGGAAGTTACAAACATGGCCACATCTGAGCAGGGGCTGTGGTCTTATCTGCAGGGAGAAGACTGGCCTCTAAATTCACCACTGGGTCATTTTTGTGTTGCTTTGCTTTTTTAAGATTTTATTTATTTATTTGAGAGAGAAAGAACGCAAGCAGGGGGAGGAGCAGACGCCAAGGGAATAGCAGGTTCTCTGTAAGGAGGGAGCCCAATGCTGGGATAGATCCCAGGACCCTGAGATCATGACCTGAGCCGAAGGCAGACATTTAATGACTGAGCCACCCGGCTGCCCATAGGCTCAACATTGTGGCAGAATTCAATTCTTCCCAGCCTATTGGACTGAGGGCCCATATGCCTTGATGACTACCGACCAGAGGCTTCCCTTTGTTCTTTTGCCTTATGGGCTCTTAAAAGGCAGCTTACAATATGGAAACTCGATTCACTCAGAACCAGTGAAAAAACAAGAATGAAAGTGAGAACAAGAGAGTGAGAAAAGAAAAGCAAAATCAACATGCTTTGTAACCTAATCTCAGAGATGAGCTCTCATTACATTTGTCCTGTACTATTAATTAGAAGTGAGCCACTAGGTCCGGCCCAAATTCAGAAAACATCAATGCCAGCAGGGAGGGATAATTGGAGGTCATTTCAGAGACTGCCTTCCAAACCCTTTAAGCTGACAGTAAAAGGATCAAACAAGAATTAAACCACCAGGACAAAGTGATTAGAAAAAGCAACAGCAGCAGACAAGAAATCAAGAAAGTAAAAGAACTAATAGAATATGATTTAGTAGCCCAGAAAGAGCTAAAACTTAAACTCAAGTAACTTATGGAAAACTAAAACCCACACCCTTAAGAATTAAAGTGAAACAAGCTAACCAATTTATAACTCAGAAATGTTCTTCAGAAAGCTAATCGTGAATGTACTTTACCAAAATGAGATCATAAATCAGTAAAGAAGAAACTAGAGTTAAAAACAAGAAATTCAATACTGGCCAAAGAAAGGGATTTTCAAAATGACAGTGTGGGAAACAAACAAAAGAGCAGAACGAGACCAGGACAAAGTGTAGTGAGAGTACAGTCTGCTGGAGAAAATTAAATACAGAAATGTCTGATGTGTTTGACCTTATCCAGGGTATGTTCATACTTACATATACTATAGATCCATATTTTCAACTCCATCAGACAACTTTGGGATACATTACTAGGGCATACAAAAAGCTGAGTAAATGAAAAAACACTATTGACTATATTTTAAATATAAAAGGTAAAATAAGAGAAAATAATCATAGTAATCATATGTCTCAGCTGTAAAAAAAAAAAAATAAAAATAAAAATCCAGTTTTTTAAAAGAATTATTTAACCAAAAATTGTAGTGTAAGTATATTGGAATAGTAGAAGGAAATACATTTGTATATATGAGGGAGGGGAGTGAAAGAGAGAAATCTCTCATTATAGGATGTTAATGTCTAAAACATTTTTTTAATCTTAAATAAAATTGTGGGATGCCTGGGTGGCTCAGTCAGTTAAGCGTCTGCCTTTGGCTCAGGTCATGGTCCCAGGGTCCTAGGATTGAGTTCCACATGGGGCTCCTTGCTCAGCGGGAAGCCTGCTTCTCCCTCTGCCTGCTGTTCCCCCTTCTTGTGTGCTCTTTCACTCCCTCTGAAAAATAAATAAAATCTTTAAAAATCTTAAATAAAGTTGTAACAAATATTAAGAAATCACATAAGTGCACTCTTCAATTCTTCAAACCCTCCTGAAATCCACTGCAAAATCTAATCCCAAAGACTCAACATTATGTTAATCCACAAAAGCAAATTAATTTCAAATAAATTCCAATGCAAAACTTCTTTAGCTTTTTAGACATATTTAGCATTGTAGACATATTTTCCTTCATCCTAGAAATTCATCATTTAATGCAACATACTATACATGCAAATTCATAAAAGATTCATCATGAAATGCAAATAGCACCATTATCCTTCAAGGGAAAAATATGATAATATAGGTCTCCTAATTCTTATCATACAATCTTTCACTTGCTTTGTGTTTTAAAATTTTCTAGCTTTATTTTAAAAAGATGTTTTTTTTTTTAAATGAGTTTAGGCAAACGATTTAAAATCTATGTCTTTATTTCTGTAAGACAAGGCAGGGCAATATGCAACTCAAACTTGGGGAAATATTTTTGAAACATGATAAAAAGATTAAATGCACAAATTTTAAAAAGAAAGAAAGAAGAAGTACCTGGGTGGCTCAGTGGGTTAAAGCCTCTGCCTTTGGCTCAAGTCATGATCCTAGGGTCCTGGGATCGAGCCCCACATCAGGCTCTCTGCTCCACAGGGAGCCTGCTTCCTCCTCTCTCTCTGCCTGCTTGTGATCTCTGTCTGTCAAATAAATAATTTTTTTAAAACAATCTTTTAAAAAAAATAAAGAAAGAAAGTTTAGTTATGCAATATTTTGAAATATGAAAATAAATGCAAAAATTCATAAAGTAGCTTCCTGGAGGAAATTATTTTGGCTTGGTTTTAATTGACAGGAGTTCATCTCACTGATTGCTTTTAAGATAGCTATTAGAAAGCTATATTTGACTATTCATGATCATATTTATCTTAGAATGTTTCTGTACTATACTAGATTCACCCATGAGAACAACTAGGAATACTTTTTTTTCTTTAAGATCTTACAGGTCTGTTAAGTTTTGCCTGCTAGAATTACATATGCAGGGAAATCAAGGTCTCTGAACCAAATAAATTGTAAAGAAAAAAAAAAGAGCAGCAGTCCTATACTTTTTATGCATTTATGGTTCAAATAAAGAGATAATTTATGTTAAAGAATATGTTAGATAATTGTTAAGGAAAACCCAAAGATAGACTCTTCTTGGCCACTCTTAGACAACGTCCCTTTACTAAGGTTAAAGTACCCTTAGTAATTTATGCAGTTAAATTTCTTCTTCTTTTTAAAGGAAAAGATTTCAAATATATAGATTGTGACTATGTACCAAAGTTTGAGTTATTTCCATTTATATATCCATGTACACATTTAAATTTCACACTACTGCCAAATAAGTTTCAAAGCTTACGAAGTTCTTAGTGAATTTTTGTCCAGATATTTTTCCATATAAATTAATGAAAAGTATTCAATATGCTCAGTATATAATGTCACTAGTAACAAAAAGAGATAAGGCCCATTATACTTGCCCTTAATGGAGTCACAGAGATATGATTGAATGCTATCGCTGTTACCATTTTCAAAGATGTGTCAGAACACTTTCCTCTATTTGAAGGATACAATTGTAAACAAAAACCCATTTTATCTGCCTTTCACAAAGATGACTGTTCTGTATCTGCTCAACCAGGTAAAAGAGGAAAAATGGAAAAGAAAAAGAAAAATGCTCACAGAGATCTGAAACAAACATTTCAATGCTTCTAACTTATGTGAATACTTATCACTTTTTTGTTAAGAAAACTCCAAAATTAAAAGAAAATTTTAGATAAAAAATGCTGTGTTATTTTCTTGTAAAAGGCTGAAATGAACATAAACATCTACTATCTTCTGAGTCTCCTATGTATGGTAATCAAATGCAAAAAAAAATCAAAACAAAACCAAAAAAAAACCATAATCTACATTAACACTGAAAACTCAATAGTTTATCCATTCATGTCTAACACCTCAAAATAGCATTTTATTTTCATATGTTGCAATTATGAGACAATAAACACAGTTGTGTAAAACTGTACTATGGACAGAGACTTTACCAAAAATAAATAGAAATTTTTAAATAGAATTAATTTTTAGCAAAAAACCTATTACTCAAAAACATTAATGGTCCAATATATGGCTCAAGAAATACCATTGGCTGCAAGTTATGGGATAACCTATTTTCAGATACTTTAATTATTTATTGTAAATAACAAATCCGAAGGTAAGTACTTCCAGAGCTAGTTTGATGTCTCAGTGTCAACAAAGATCCAGAAACCTGCCGCCCCGCCATGTTGAACAAACTGGCTTCTGTTTTCAGGTTGGGGTCACCATGATTGCAAGATTGATGTCACATCTCTAAGCAGCATCCAAATAAGAAATGAAGATAAGGTTCTATCCTCACAGTACTACATTTTTTATCCAGGAGAGTATTAGATACTGCATATATATGTGCATGTGCACACTCACGGAGTTTTAATTTTTTCTTTTTTTTTTTTTTTGTACAGAGGCATGGCCTAGCCTTAATGTAAGGGATGCTAGCAAGTCAGAAGATGAGAAGTTGACATTTCTGCCTTTATAATGGGAGGTGAATCAAGGCACAGTGTCTAACACTATATTGCTGCATCAAATTACAGCATTGGATCAAATTTTAAAGGTAATCAGTCAAAGAATTTAATGGGTTAAGTGTTAAATCATCAAAATATAGATTCTGGGTTTTGTTTTTGTTTTTAAGATTTTATTGGTCTGGGGCACCTGGGTGGTTCCGTCATTAACCATCTGCCTTTGGCTCAGGTGTTGACCCCAGTGTGCTGGGATAGAGCCCCGCATCGGGCTCCCTGCTCTGTGGGAAGCCTGCTTCTCCTTCTCCCACTCCCCCTGCTTGTGTTCCCTCTCTCATTGCGTCTCTCTCTGTCAAATAAATAAATACAATCTCAAAAAAAAAAGATTGTATTTATTTATTTGTCAGAGAGAGAGCACAAGCAGGGGGAGCAGCAGTCAGTCAAAGGGAGAGGGAGAAGCAGGCTCCCCGCTGAGAAAGAAGCCAGATGCACAACTGGATCCCAGGACCCTGAGATCACCACCTGAGCCAAAGGAGAGGCTTAACCGACGCAGCCTTCCAGGTTTTAGTTTTCTGGGAGGTTTTAGTTTTAATTTATTTGGAAGACAATGTTTAGTTTTGAGGAAATGAGAAATAAAATTTTCAATCATATTTAAATATGTTAAGTGGATAATTTTCAATAACTTTAATATGTTATTTATAGTTTAGGTATAAAATTTTTCAGCTTTCATATCCCCCCAGAGATCATCAAAAATCTGTCATTCAAGCCAAGTTAAGTTTATCTGTTATATTCTTAAGGGAGAACAACACTTTGTCAGAGTCCTGGTTGCTCTCAAAAGAGCAAGATCAAGGAAGGTATGATCCCTGGGAAGTTGAGGAGACCAGGATCAAGGTTTAGGCAAGAAACTGATTGTTATTAAGCACAGTTTGTGACATAATAGTTTAGAACTGGTGGACGTAGCAGTGTGAGGGTTTTGTTGAGTAAAATCTTATATAACAGTGAGTTCTCAGCACCAATGATCATTCTGTTTTCCTGATAGGAAAGCTGTTTGCCCAGAGGAGCAAACTGTTTGCCCAGATAAATTGGTTTATAGCAATTTCCTGAAGTAAATAGTAAAGTTTGGTGGGTTTTTTTTTTTCCAGTTTTGTTTGTGAATTTGTTTATACTCTTACCTTCCTGGAAAAGAACCTCCTGGATTAAGATTTGTGTCATATTATCATGGTAGCTACAGGTTCTCTATCCTCCTTATAATTTTTCTTATACCTGTGAACAGTAAATCAATATCATATGGGGATACCATCAACCCAAGTCTGGTCCATTCTTTGTGGAGTATGATCACATAACAAATTTCTGCTTGTGGTTATTTCAATCTCTATGAAGTTTAGGCTTTCCTACCTTTTCTGACATATGATTGTTTGGGGACAGTGGCTGTAATAGCATTTAAGACTCTGGAGAGCATACATTTGAAGGCAAGTACCAAGAAAAGATCACGATCAGAGTTTTTAACTTTCCTTCTCGTCCAGAAGAGTGCCCAAATTAAACCAGGAGAACAGGTCCTTTTACAGAATTAAAAATATCACTGAATGAAATACTGGTTTATTAACCAAACCATGTGTATCATTCTGTGTGTATATGTGTGTACTATGTGTACATAAATATATATATGAATGTTGGGGCTAAATTATGTCTCCCTAAAATTCATATGTCAAAGTCCTAACCCCTAATACTACAAAATATAGCTAGATTTGGAGATAGAGTCTTTAAAATGGTAATTGGGTTGAAATTTGGTGATGGCGGGTCCTAATCAAACATGACCATGTCCTTAAGACAGAGACTCAGATATGAACAGCTGCACAGGGAAGATTTGTGAAGGCAGAGGGAGAAGATGACTATTTACAAACCATGGAGAGAGGCCTCAGAAGACGCCAACCTTGTTGACACCTTGATCGTAGTCTTCTATACTCTAGAATTGTAAGAAAGTGAATTTATGCTACTAAAACCACCCAGTCTGTGGTATTTTGTTATAACAGCCCTAGCTAAATAACAACAATATTTGTTCTTATTTTTCTTTAACTCTTGAATCGAGTATTATCTAAGTAACCAATTTTATTTTTCTGAACTCAAGAGAAAAGGCAGAAAGTCCATTTTCTTCATAAGCACAAACCTATCATATTAATAAAATTTGAAATGGATTGAAAGATACCCAACTGCATATATTTTTATTATACAGCCATTTTATAACATATAAAAATAAAGAAAAAAGTAGATATAAATATTGATCAATGTTTTACATGTTTTTCTTCTTAGAAATTGTCCAAATATCCAAGGATTAGATTTTTTTTTTTAAAGATTTTATTTATTTATTTGACAGAAATCACAAGTAGGCAGAGAGGCAGGCAGAGAGAGAGAGAGCAGGAAGCAGGCTCCCCGCCGAGCAGAAAGCCCGATGCGGGGCTCGATCCCAGAACTCCGGGATCATGACCTGAGCTGAAGGCAGAGGCTTTTAACCCGCTGAGCCACCCAGGCGCCCCCAAGGATTAGATTATTAACCCAATAAAATATTAGGGTTTAAGATCTAAAGTTAAATTACAATTTAGAAATTAAAATTAAATGAATGAATTAATTCTATATAATTGGGAACATTGTAAGTATTAATAGGCTTAAACTCTTTTAGTACCTATTTGTTATTACAAATTTTTTCAGTTAAGTAAATTTATGTATTTTTGTAATATTAAAACAATTTGTGGGAACACTAAAAGTACGATCTGTATTTTAAATATATACAATGTAATAAATATAATACATGATGTAAAATTTTTGAAAGTTTCATTCATAAGAAATTAAACTCAAAGCATGTACTCACTAAAATATTGTGCTAAAATACTGTGGGAAAATTAGAAAGACAATATCAATTTTTTCAATTTTAAAAAATGTATTTGTTGGGGTGCCTAGATGGCTCAGTGGGTTAAGCCTCTGCCTTCGGCTCAGGTCATGATCTCAGGGTCCTGGGATGGAGCCCCGCATCAGGCTCTCTGCTCAGCGGGGAGCGTGCTTCTCCCTCTCTCTCTGCCTGCCTCTCTGCCTGCTTGTGATCTCTGTCTGTCAAATAAATAAATAAATCTTAAAAAAAGAAAAAGAAAATGTATTTGTTTATTTGAGAGAAAGAGAGAGAGAGAGACAATGAACACCACGGGGGAGGGGCAGAGGAAGAGAAAGAATCTCAAGCAGACTCCCCATGAGCAGGGAGCCTGACACAGTCTCAATCTCAAGAACCTAGGTCATGACCTCAACCAACTGAGCCACCCAGGCACCCTTCAAGTTTTTTTGGGGGGGTAGAATTAAAATATCACATGAATTCAAGGTTTTATAGTCTCACCAACATTGTATGAGAGACCTGGTTTCTCTGCATCTTTCCCCGCATTTGGTATTTTCCCTGGGTTTGTTTTTTTTCCTAAGCTCTTCCAAAAGGTGTGTTGTGTTAGGTCTTTTTGTTTCCATTTCTTATTTTCCGACAGTTATGAATGTTAAATATTTGTTAATGGACTGGTTTGCCATCCTATTTCCTTATCAATGAAATATTTCTTCATGTTTTTTGACTTCATGTATTTTTACCATCCTAATTAGAACTGTTTTGGATTTGTTTACTGTTGAGTTTTAATAGGCCTTTAGCACTATATTCTAGATACGGTTTGCAATCATTTTCTCGGTTTGTAGCTTATCTTTCAATTCTCTTAGAGTCATTCACAGAGTAAATGGTTTTAATTTTGATGAAGTTCAATTATTGCTTTTTCTTTCATATATCATGCTTTTGGTGTCATATTAATAACACTTGATCAAGCCCTAATTTTTCCCCTTTTATCTTCTAAAAGACTTGTAGTATTCAGTTATCCATTTTGAGTTATTTTTCGGACAAGGTTTAGGGTGTGGATCAAGGTTCGTTATATTTATCTATGGATGTTCGCTTACTTCTGTGCCATTTGATGAAAAGACCACCCTTTCTCCACTGAATGGCTTTTACACTTTTGTCAAAACTTTAAAAAATCTGTATTTGTGTGGGTATACTTCTGGGTCTAAAGTACTTTGACAAAAATTACTGGAAGTGGTCATATTGATTTTCACACTAGTTGTGTTATTCTGGTGTAATTTTCAGTGTCTGTATTTTATTCAGAAAGTCTTTAAAGACTAGTAAAATTATAAAATATATAAGAATTTTCTAATATAACCTCCTTCGCACTAATAAGAAGCAAAATTTTAGCACTTGAATGTATTTTAAATGTTTATTCAAACTTTTTTTGGTCACTCTCTTGTCTTCTTCATCCAAATAATAAAATAGAAATTATATCCTACAACATTAGATTACATTCACGACACAAAAGTTCTGCTCTCCAATTAGATGAAATATTCAAAACAGTGATTGGGGAAGCTTTCGTATTCTACTGGAATGATATGATATCATTTGAAACATCATGTAATTAAATACTAGAAATGAACTATTGTTGAAAATAAGAACACTTCTAAATGAATAATCTCTACTTACATAATTCTTTGCAATGTTCAGACATTGGGCAGAAAGTTTGGCCTTGTAAAAATGATCAGAAATGTAATTCATATTTTTTCCCATTAAATTCTCTATATAGAATGAACCTTAAAAGGACAGAGAAATTTTTTCATTGATGTTCAATAGAGGGCAATTTTAACTGAATTACTCTAGGGAAATAACAGCCAATACCATTAAAATCATCAAGTTTTTAGCTCCACTCCCCAGCAATTTATAAAATATACTATCTAATTCTCTATAGAGGAGAAGAGAAAGACACAAGAAGTCTAAGCACTTCCCTTCTCTTCTCCACCAAGTATGTTTGACCCGAATATATAGTTTAATTGACGCCCAGGTTTAGGACTGGTCCTTTTCAGTTTTCTTCACTTTAGTCTCTTTATAAAGAACTCAGATTAAATAAACATTTATGCAACTCAGCAATGGAGAACTGCTTACTCTCTTTGAGCCTGAGAGTCAGTACAAAGCTAATTACTCGTATAAAAAACATGAGTGATAATTACTTGAGTCCTTCACCTTATATGTCAAATTTAGAAATATATTTCAGTGCAATTTCCCCAATTATTACCATATTTACCTGTGACAGTTAATTTTCTGTATTAACTTGACTGGCCATGGGGTGCCCAGATTAAACAGTATTTCTGGGTAGGTCGATGAGAGTGTTTCTGGACATTAGCATTTGAATCTGTGAACTCAAAGTAGATTGCCCTCACCAGTATAAATGGGCATCACCCAATCCTTTGGGGGCCTAAATAGAACAAAACTTGGAGGAAGAAAGAATTTGCCCTTTTTCTGAAATCACTGCTGAGCAAGGAAATCTTAATTCATCTTCTCCTGCCCTTGGATGAAGATTTACAAACATCAGCTCCCCTGGTCTTCAGTACTTTGGACTCAGACTGAATTACTCCTCTGGTTTTCCTGGATCTCTGGTTTACAGGTGACAGATTGTGTGAAGTCACAACATTCACAATCAGATGAGCCCATTCCTTATAATCCCCATCTCCCATCTTGGACATGGTTGTGTTTCTCTGAATAACCCCAACAAATACATTGTCCTTCTCGAATCACCCCCAACTGCTGCAAGTTCCAAGTGAAGTTCTATAAGCTACTCTTTCATATTATAATTGCAAAAAAGAAATAATTAAAGTTATGGTTTCATAGAAAACCTATATTCTTCAGCATCATACTGCTAAGGAAGCCCTCAATATTGGCTCTTAAACAGATATGATTACTATAGAATTCTAAAACTGGAAGTATCCCAGTTTTTTGGTTACAATCATGGTCACATTAACTGTGCTAGGCACTGTTCTACATCCCCTACCTATACTTGATGGATGACAAAATGAGCACCCAAGACCACACCATTATTAAATGGTAAGTCCAGATTAACTCAGGCAGCCGATCTCAACAGATCATATCCTCAAACTGTAGTCCTCAAACCACATAATCTCTAGTGGAAACTTTTCCTTTTATAGATATGAACCAATCCCGACAGACATTCTGAATTTTTAATGTTTTATAGCAGAGTTTATTAGTATCAATACCAAATGCTCTTTTTGTTTTACCTCAACACAGTATACTAGAAACTACTTAATTTTGAGCTGTTTTATAAGGGACGATAATAGTATCAGAGTTTGATATTTTTATTTTATTAGGCCCAAATACCACTTAGGTTCAGAACGATAACTTAGAGGTCTGTAAGTAGCTATAAATCAGAAATGTGCAATGATTTGAATCTTCCCAGTGTTCTATGGAATAATATGTATACGTACACACATACACATACCAACCATTGCCTTCATTGTATCCATTCCTCATGTAAGCCATGTATGTATGTATGTATATATCAATTGTATGTGAGTCTATATGCACATGTGTATACACAAATATATATACATGTATATTCATAACAAACACACTAACCTACCTAAAGAATAGCACCAATGATGACATCTTTTCTAATGTGTTGATAAATGCACAATATACAAGTGGTTTCCTTCTCATACTGATCTCCAAATAATTTAGTCTCACTATATTTTCAAATGTGTTAGCAAAATCTAGATTAGAACAGTTCTCTCTCTCCCATTCCGGACAAAATTATTGGATTAGCGGAAAGTGATCAGCATGTGCAGCAAACCCAATTGGGTATGTTTTCTAAAGAGAATTGCTAGTTGTGTAAAAATAGCATTTAATCTTAAATACTCTGTGATTAAATTTAAGCTCAGTGGACTATAAACTTGAGATCTAAAATTTCCTCCAAGCCCAAAAATTAGCAGTAACTGGCTGCAAGATTTTCAGTAGGTAGAGTATACTTTGGTTATATTGGAATTTTTTTTTCTAATTTCTCATATAGCTGTTTAAAATAAAACATATTTTTTATGACAAGGCTATTCATTAATGATGAGGTTTGGGAGGTATGAGGGACTTTAGGGATAAAATTCTACATTGTGTAAATGAATAAACTAAGACCTCTAGATAGTAAACCATTATTCTATATGTACAGCTAATTCATGGCACATAAAAGACTGCAGAACTAGAAAAGTGCTTATTCCGCTAAGCACTGTCTTCATGCCAAGAAAAACAGGAATATATATGTTCCTGGACCCTAGCAGGATGATTGGAGAGGATTCTCTAACAAATGTCCTTAGGGATTGAACTGCCAAGGTAGAAAAAAGAAGAACAGACACATTTATTACAGGGCAAATTGAAGGTGGGGGTCTGTTTTAAATAACTATAATCAGGGGTGCCTTCATCTCATTTCATGATCCTAGGGTCCTGGGATTGAGCCTGGGATTGGGCTCTCTGCTCAGCAGGGAGCCTGCTTTCCTTCCTCTCTCTGCCTACTTGTGATCTCTGTCTGTCAAATGAATAAATAAAATCCTTAACAAATAAGTGAATAATAAATAACTATAATCATGGCTAATATTAAGTATTCCTTATGTGTGAGGTGCTCTTTTAAGTATTTCACAAATATTGTCAGTTAACATAAACGATTTTCAGATAAAGTAACTAATTATAGTGTAGTGACTCTAAATAACTTGCCCCAAAGTAGCCCTGATTTGAGTCTAATTCCAGAATTCACACATTTAACCACTGTGCTCTAATGCCTCTTTGAGTAGGTTACAACCTTTTCCAGAACAGAGGCTTGATGGTTTATGATGTTCCTAACCTTGCATGTGATAGCCACATAGAAGACATTAATTTTGTTTCCATTGAAAAACAATGGTTGGGAAAACCAAAGCCTAAGCCAGCAGTTTGATATATTTTCAGTCCTCAAAGGAGCAGCACCACACAGTCCTTTGACCCCAGAGTGACAAGTAAAATCTTAGCATTGTGATTTCCAAGATTCATTTTGATCCACTGATTTGTCCAAATTAAAGTAAATCAGACAAATACCCTTGCCTCCTCTACCCTAGGCCAAACCCAGGTTCTGGGATCTATTACTCTGATAGCAATAAAAGACAGTATTTCTTATTATCTACTTAAACAAAATTTTCCTAAACTGCCAACTCTATACCTGATTTTTCATTAGACCCTACCGCGGCTCCTCTTTCTTGGCTTAAAGAGGGAAAGCTAAATTCAAAGAATGTAACATTACAAATCAGAAAGTTCTTCAGACATACAAGGAAATACCAAGTAGGTAATTTTTTTTTTCTTGGAAGAGAAAACTTTTAACCTATTTCCCCCTTTTACCTCTACCCTCTTAAATCTCAGGCCCATTGTGTATATTAATGATTCATTTTTGCCTGTTTAGCCTCAAGGATACTTGAGATGAGAGAAAAGGGGGAAATACTTTAATTGCTTTTTCACATCCCAGGTCTTAAAGTAATCTATTACTAAATAAAATAACAAGTTTGCTAAATTAAAGAGGACACAGACCATATTAAAATATAAGAATAGAAAAAAAGTCTAAATTGTACCTTTCCCAAATTATGAAAACATTTGGCAGACTGTAAGAGCACTGTTATCAATTTTTTCCATTTATGGCTATTGGATAAAAATCATTCTATAAAATATATTCAGATAAACTATAATAGGTTAAATTAAAATGTTTATGTTAAGTTAGTGGTATTTGCATAATATTTTATTTATCAAAATCATTTTGATGCCTAGGAAACAGCAGCAAGAAAAATAACTTTTCAGGCTAACCACTGCTTATTTATATCTATAAACTTTTTCTTAAATCAAAAATCATTGCTTAACATCCAGAAAGCATAAAGTTATCTCATCTGTATGTTCAACTAAACTTAAAATAAGAAATGCTAAGAAAAACTATACTGAGATGGCATTTCTCAACTCCTAGGCAAAAATCCAAAAGCTTGATAATCTCGTCCATTGGCAAAGCTATCAGGAAATAAGCATACTAAAACATTGCTGGTGGGAAAGCAAAATGGAACAATATTAATGGCAGAGAATTTGCCAATGTCTAGCAAAATCTCATATGCAATTCCCTTTGACCCTACAAACTCATGTCTAGGTACCTATTTAAAATACAGACTGACAAAAATACCAAGTATCCACAAAATTATCCATTACAGCACTATCAAAACAGTAAAGAGCACAGACCACTCAAAAGTCTACCTATAACAGATATGTTGAATAAAATATGGCAGTGTTACTCAAAGTATAATTCGTATTCTGAAATCAGCAAAATCCAGAATGCAGGTAATTTTATAGGACAAACATTCTGGCCTCTTTAGAGGGAAAAAAAAAAAAAAAACACTACAGAAAAAATTTAAAATGGAGATAGAATCTTGCTCGAAGGACTCGAGAAACAGTGACCATTCCTCTATGTGTACGGAACTTATTTTGATCCTGATTTAAGCAAATTGTGTTTTCTGAAACAATGAGGAAATGTGAATGCGGATACATCTGGCTAGTTGATCATATACACAATGGTATATCACTCAGCCATCAGAAAGGATGACTATCCTCCATTTGTATCAATGTGGATGGAACTGGAAGGGATTACGCTAAGTGAAATAAGTCAAGCAGAGGTAGACAACTATCCTATGGTTTCACTTAGAACATAAGGAATAGTGTGAAGGACCACAGGGAAGGGAGAGAAAACAGAGAGGAAGACAAACTATGAGGGACTCTGGACTTGGGAAACAAACTGAAGGTCACAGAAGGGAGAGGGCTGGGGGCAAGGTAACCAGTGAAGGGTATTAAAGAGGGCACATGTTGTGATAAGCATGGAGTGTTAGATGCAACTAATGAATCACTGAACACTAAAAAAAAAAAATACATATACATATATATACATATGTATATATATAGTCAGTGGTTTATGTGTGATACTTGATTTGTTAGGATTTTAAAAGAGATCTTATATTTTAAAGGTCAAAATAAATTATTCACAGATAAGCTAATGTAATGTCTGTGATTTGCTATAAAATAATCATATGAGAGACATTAGATGGAGCTAGAGATAAAACAATTGAATGTGTCCTGCTATTATTATATATTATCTTTAATATTACATGTGTTTCAAAGTTTTGTATAAAAATATTTTTGTCTTATCTCTATGTACACAACTATAAAAAGTTTCTCTCATATACTTTTATTGTTCTATTTAAGGAGTATGCATATATTTCAAAGAGTTGGTAAGTTTTTTGGTTATTATTTTTTAGTTTAGCATCAAAAGTCCCATTCCCATGAAATAATTCAAAAATATTCTATGAGTAATAAACAGCACTGAGTGTTCAATCTTTATCATAAAACATTAATGATGAAAGAAATTGTGTGATAGAATAGGAGCCATAAAGAACCAAATGGAAATTGAGAATATTCAGGAAACTAAGAAATATTAAAAAAAAGACTTTGTTTTATATTCTTTCATGTAAGGCATATGAGAATATTAAAATAACTAGAGTAGATTAAATAGCAATAAGCAAGACTTGTGGCTTGCCACTAACTTTAAGTTCTCATAAGCTCAAACACAGTCAGTAATCAAAATGTATAGAATTTAGTTGTATGTTTATGTTGTTCTTAGAGAGCGGGCTGGTATAGATTGTTTGTGACTCACATTAATAATTATTTTGCTATAGAGAACCATGAAATACAGCTAGATCACTAATGTGTAAACAGATTCTTCTAAGAAAGTAATTATGTAGTCCTTGGTAAAAGCTGAGGAAACCAAAATAAAGGGTACAAGCAAGCATATCTCTACAGTACACAATAGTGATGGGCCATAAAAAGGTAGGTATTTATCTTTAGAGAGACATAGAAATGCCAGTTACCTTAGATATTGCACTATCACTTCTAACAAAGAAGTCTTTTTGTGGCTATTTAATAAAAAATTAATTTAAAGTTGAATAAAATTTAAAATTAATTTTTTTGGTTGTACTAGCCCCATTCCAGGAGCTCAGTAGACTCATAAAGGTATAGATGTGAGGCATCCATTCTGGATGGTACAGATATAAAATATTTCCCTCACTGTAGAGAAGGTTCTATTACACACATACTCTATAGCGTGTGTCTCTACTACACATTGTAGGGAAGGTTCTATTATACAACACTCTCAAGAAAAAGTTCTACTACACTTACTTTGTTAGTGAGTTCCTAAAGCAATATAGGACTTATTAACTGTTTTCATTCTTGAATCTAGCCTAACAGCTGAATGGTTCTATTTACTCCATTTCATTGTTAAGAACTTGGTCAGCCTGATTATAACTCAGAGAATAACAGCCATTTAGGTGAGGAGTGTACTTTCCCCTTTTACTTTTTAACAAGTATACAGCATTTTGTTAGTTACTGTAACATTTTATACATTCTGCTTCCACATATGTGTGTGAATGTGCATTTAACAGATACACATATTTATTACAACCAGAAGATGATGAAGTCCTTGAATCTCCTTTACTGCTCTAATCATCTCCATCTCAGCTCATGAATTTGCTCATTCTAAAAATCAATGGAATTCTCTTTAATGGCTCTCTTTCTCTTACAGATTTCCCTTGGCAAATATTGTTAACCCTATCTCTAAAACATATCCTGAATTGCACCATCTTTCAACAAAAATCACACCCAAGACAAAATAATCTTGTTTTTTTTTAATTTATTTTAAATGAGTTAATATTTATAGATGGTAAAGTACACAAAGCTTAAATTTACAACATGATTAATTTCTACATATGTAAATATTGTATGAAATCTACCTAGATATAAATTCTACATAAAACACAAATCTATATAAATTCTGTATGATATAGATACCATTCAAATCAAGATAAGGAACAGTCCTAGAACCTCAGCAGCTTCCTCATGCCACACCCAGTTAGCAGTCTGCCTCCAAATGTAATGCCTATTCTATGATTACAGATAACATATTGTTTGTTCTTAATATTACTGGAATCATACAAATGGTTATTTTTAATTAGCTCTTTTCATTCAACACTATGTTATGAGATTCATCATATTATGTGTAATTTTATTTCACATTTTACAAAATGAATTCAAAGTGTAACCAGAGTATAAGATGGAAAAGAAAGAAAGAAAGAAAGAAAGAAAGAAAGAAAGAGAGAAAGAGAGAAAGACAGACAATTATATTATATTCTAAAATTCCATTTTGGAAACATACAATATATTCTGGCGGTTGAGGGATTGTTAGGCTGTTTCCAGTTTGGAAGCTCTTATGAATAAAGATGCTATTAGCATTCTTGAACATGTCTTTTCATGTTAAATACATACATTTCTCTTGGGTTAGCAATTAGGAGTGAAATGGCTTGGTCATATGACATGCATATATTTAGCTTGAGTAAATACTGCCAAGTTTTCCAAAGCAGTGATGCCAACTTCCTCTCATCATCAGTGTAATGACATGTCTATATGAAACTGCCCCAATATCCTACCTGAATTACCTATAATAGTCTCCTAACTGGTCTCCCTTCACAACACTTGGCTTTCTAGTCTCCATTTGCCACACAACAATCGGAAAATAACAGCTTATCGGAGGAATTAACATTTGAATAGAGATACAAATGAAAAGTAAATCATGTGGCTATAGGTAGAAGGAAGAACAGATGTGAGTAAACTGATGCCATCTTATGACACATACAGGAGGCCTTTGTGGTTGGTAGGAAGTGGATAAGACAGGAAGACTGTGGGAGATGCAGTCAGGAGGGGTAGTCCAGTACCCCTGGGGTCCAGATCATGTAGGTCATATTGAGAAATATAGATTTTTTTTTTTAATGTGATGAAAAGTTATTGGAGAATTTTGAGCATGGGAGTTACTTAAATCAGTTGCATTGTTTTTAACCCCCAAACTCACACTTTAAAAAAAAAAAGAATTCACGTTATGTATGCTAGGGTTTTCTCACCCATGCAAGTTAAAGAAACTAATATTTTTAACTTTTTTTGTGAATCATGTGTCCTTTAAAAATTGAAGAGATTTTTAAAAAAGGTCCTGGGTATGGAAAATCTCTGAATAGATAACTGGAAAAGATTAACTTGTACATTTTCCCACATATCAAGATGGTCAATGACTACAGCAATGGCTACTCAATGTCAGTATAGATTATTAAAGTTAAAAATTTTCCTAAAAAAAACTGTGCCATGGTGGGTTTTAGAAACAACTATCATCGTGTGGATTACAAGTAATTACTTACTCTTATTTTCATTTTGCAACTGCCACAGATCCAGTCTGCTATTCTCCAAATAGAATGTATTTACCCTTTAAGTCCTCATCTGTGCTCTTAGCCAAAAGTTCTTAAACCTTTCTAGTATCCAGAGTCAACTAAGAAAGTCTTAAAAATAATCTATGGAGTGAAAAACTTTGTCTCAAAGTTCACATGGGAAGAAAAAAATGCAAATATAGCCAAGAAAACACACACAAAAAAAGAACTAGAAGAGATGACTAGCCTTACCAGAAATTAAAGGACACTATAAGACCTCTATAATTAAAACTTGATGGTACTGGAGTAAAATGAAAAATAGACTAGAGAAATTGAATAAAAAGCACAGAAATAGACTCATGTGCATATGAAAATCTGATTATGGTAAAGGTGACATCTTAAATTACTGGGGCAAGATAATGATGATGGTGATTATGATGATGTCTAGTTCCCCTTCCATATCTGAAAAACCTTACTCTCTGGGGGCAGAAACCTACAATCTTTAAAGGTCCTGAACTACAAGCCTGATGCAGCCATCCTGACACACATCCTGTGTTGGTTTCCTATTGTAATGACAACAAATTACTATGAACTTTGTGGCTTAAAACAACAAAAATGTATGATCGTACAGTGGTGATGGTTAAGAATCTGAAATGGGTCATGAGAAGCAAATCAAAGGTGGTTTTCTTTCCAGAGGTTTTAGGGGAGAACACAGTCCGTGTTTTTTCCAGCTTCTAGAAATGGCCCACATTCTTTAGCTGTTGCCCAAATCTCCCAGACCCCTAATTCTATCCTTACAGTTTCTTCTTTAATTCTGACCCTGATGCCTCCCTCTTATAGGACATTAATGACGACATTAGGGCCACCTGGATAATCTCTCCATCTCAAGAAACTTAACTTAATCATACCTGCATGACTTTGAACCATTTAAGGAAAAACAGTCACAGGTTTCAGGCATTAGGATATGACATCTGGTGGGTATAACATCTGTTGTGATATGTTGTTTTGGTTGAAGTGTATGGAGTAAATCTGGCCTCACACAAATATGGAGTTGGAAAAGGTAGACCCCCAGACCTCCTAGGACCACACTTGGAAATTCACTGGTGTGGGGAGAATTCAAAGAAATGAAGATTAAAAATTAAAGAACTGACTTTGGGACACCTGAGAGGCTCTGTCTGTTAAGTGTCTGCCTTTAGTTCAGGTCATAATTCCAGGGTCCTGAAATCGAGTCCCGCATTGGGATCCCTGCTCAACGGGGTTAGTCTGCTTTTCCCTCTCCTTCTGCTCTCCCCTCCTTGTACTTCCTCTCTCACTCTCTCTCTCTTGCTCTCTCTCTCAAATAAGTAAATAAAATCTTTAATAAAGGATTGTCTTCATTTAGAAGGGAAAAGAACAAAAGCAAGAGGAAGGAGGAAAATAAGAGCAAAAAATTAAAGAAGGAAAAAAGATAATTAGAAGAAAAAGAGAAAGTAAAAATGGAAGAGTAAAAAAAGAAAACAGCAGGTGAAAAAAGAGACAAAAAAAAAAAGAAGGGAACAAGAGAAAGGACAAAAAGGAACAGAGGAGAAGAACAGTTGAGTAAGATATAATAGAGATACTAAAAATAAGCACGTCATGGTAGGACACTATTAATAGAGTTACAAGAAGATTTTGATAGTGTTAAATGCTAGAGAGAAAAATGTTTTTGGGAAAGGCCAATTGATTTGGTGACAAACACTCTAATGATTAGTACTATAATCAGTATTATTGGTAACCCTGAGATGTAGGTTCCTAGAACTGAATCATAATAACAAAAAGAAAAATTGCATTGGGTAGAGGTAAGTTATAAGCATAGATTCTTAAGCTATATTTAATTATATTTAATTCATTTACAAATTTTAGCTTCAATTAATGAGTTATACATTGCAATTGCCCACCAAGTTAAATGAAAATAATTTGGCACAATTTCAGTGTCCAATAATATGTGTTTAAGTGGAAAGTAAAATTAAATGTCCAACAAGAGGGAATTAATTGGAACAAACTAAATGTTCTTCACACCTAAGTATAAAATTAAAACACAGCCAAGCCAGGAGAAGATAAATAATTGGTTTATAGTGAATTATAATTTTTAAGTATAAATCACCAGGATTCCTAAACCCACTTATTTTCCTTTTATAATTACTTTTACTTTTAGCTTAATTCCTAGGTTTTATTTGCTACAAATGCAATATTTGGGGGGCGCCTGGGTGGCTCAGTGGGTTAAAGCCTCTGCCTTCGGCTCAGGTCATGATCCCAGGGTCCTGGGATCGAGCCCCGCATGGGGCTCTCTGCTCGGCAGGGAGTCTGCTTCCTCCTCTCTCTGATTGCCTCTCTGACTTGTGATCTCTGTCTGTCAAATAAATAAAATCTTTTAAAAAAAAATGCAATATTTGGTGAAAATAATTAAGATAAAAATGTGTGGGAAAAGTAAGAAAATCACATGCACCCAGATACCGTCATCCATCTAGATACCACTGTCACCAGCTAGACCCCAAAACCTGACCTCTTACTCCCTACTTGCTTGCACTCACCGACCTTTGTCCCACATTTTCCTTAAGCTCTTCTTTCCAGCTTATCTCTTAACTCAGGCTAAAGGGGCACAGCATCCCTTATGGAAATAAAAACTATCCCTGGAGCAATAACAACTGCCCAGACCACCCAGACCAGCTTGAATTTAATCCACCACTCAAGTTAGCACAGATAAGTCATGGAATGACCAACAATTGTCTTTACCTCATTATAATACTAAAATCTCCCTCAAAGGGGAGCACAAGCCTTATTTACAGAACATACTATGTATGTAGCATATTTCTTTAAAGTTCATGCATGACCTTGGGCTTGCCTCTACATAGGACGACAAGGTTTTCCTATGTAAATACTCATCCTAACCCTAAATAAAAGGATCCCATGCAACCTTGCTTGGAGAGTCATGGCCTTGATCATATTTGCTGCAAGTAAAGTTTACTTTATGTGGCAAGGGCATCTGTCCTACCTGTGACTCACCAAAGAGCAAACTTGTGTTAGTTCAGTTTTGCCACCGCTGGTAAAACCCTGATGTTAATATATCCAAATCCCATTCTATGTATAAATAGGTTGTGGTTTTTAAATTTTATTTATTTACATTATCATATTTTACACAAGCATTCTCTCAATTGTGGAATCTTCAGTGTTCTCGATGAGATACTGTTATCATTCCATCTAGTGCACTAGAATTAGATATTCTAGGTTTTCCCATAAGAATCCTGTTGGTATGAAAATTGATCCAAATTTATGTTACAAATAATAATATGCATATACTTCACTTAAAATTGATTTAAGCACAAAAGTGAGGGAAATCTAAAATTAAAATAAGTAGAGATCCATAAAAATTTACAAAAACCACAACTCAATACACCTAAACTACCAATACTCAAAATGCTAGTAACTGGAGACTCAGTTTTCAACAATAATTATCATGTTGACCAATTTGTTTTCTCCTAAATTGCTTTAAGCAATTAGCAGGGGAAAGCTTTAGGAGATTGGAAGAGAAGCGAAAGTTAACATCACAATACTGTTCTCTCCCAAGGGCTGGAATAAATGATTTCTCCAGGAAATAGATTTATAGGGAAATAAGTTGCACTCTATCACTCCTGAGATTGCATTATCTTAACCTATGGGTCTTAACAATTAACCCTTTATAATTAAAAAGAGGGATGTGGCTGTACCCCTGTGTAGAGAAGACCATCATTCTCTCAGTCTACTCCCACTTCCTAATGCCCTATACCAGAGAAGGCTTTTTTGAGTATCATCCTGGGACCACTGAACGTGGTTTAGCTTTTGCCTCAAGAAAATATTAGATTATTAAATGAAAATATTACACAAAATTAATTTCAAGGCCACACTGCTTTCATAGGCAAAGTAAAATAAAATAAAATTACTTTGTAGAACAATTCCCATCCTAATTGTTATATCTCATCACAAATACTGACAAGAGCTTATGAGAAATTTGATAATCAGCTCAATGATGGCAGAAATATCTAAAAAGACCACAATATTTAAATGTCTGACATTTAAATGCTATTAATTCCTCTTCAAGAAGAAATTAAAGTCCAAAATTTAATTTCACTTCAAAGTTATGAAAATCTCAAGAAATAAAGTACATAATAACCATCTTTAATTTCTTATTCTGATCACTCTCAGCCAGAGTTCTCATGGAATCCCAGGTAACTATTCTTTAGACTATTTTTTCCAGGAATAAAAAAAATTTTTTTAGGATTTAAAATTGAATTCATTGAATCCCAAGTCTATTTATGTTTTAAATTATAAAGACTTTAAAATAACAGTGCCTGGTACATACTAAGAATAAACGATAAAATTATCATTATTATTATATGTATATACTGTTGAAAAGAGTCTTTAACAATTACTAGACATCTCTTGTCACTGCAATACCAGCCTTATACCCACAAAATTTAAAGAACAGAAGAAATTCGTAAGTGTCCATAATAAGCAACGTTATATTTTTAGTATTATCTTTATACTAAGATCGCCAAAAATTCCTGTTATCCAAAGGAAGGTTCAGACCACAAAGATGTCATGAGAATGAAGAGAAGACCCTCTTGGTTTCAATTCAGCCGAGTACAAATGAGTCTGTGGGGGCCTGATGGAGTTCACAACCTCTCACGGTCAATGGATAGAACAAGTTGTTAATTTTATCACCATGTTTACCCTTTCTCAAGAAGTGGAGAAGGAAGGTGGAGACTCCTTTCCTGGAAGGTGACACTCATGACTCATTTTCATGTAAAATGTGGAAGTCTGCTGGCTCTTGCGTGGTAAATTCTCCACTTCCTTATCTGGCATTTTAAACCCTTAACCATTGCTTCTTGCTCTGTAAAATGCCTACCCCGACAAACCTACTTACTAAAGAAAAGCATCTCTTCACTGTTATGCCCCAATAATGGGTCTGTGATTAAAGGAGCGAGACTGATACAAAGCAAAGGTCAAGCAAAGCTTTATTTTGCGCCAAGCATCAAGAATCTAACCTAACATTCGGGGCCACACCTCTTACAAGAGAGGGTGACCCTTCTCTGTTTCACAGACTAGCTTTTAAGGGCAAAGGCCATGCGGTCAGGCCTGGCCACGCACAGGTGGCCAATGAGATTGTTACACATGCAGTAAACTCCACAGTGATGCTAGGTGACCAATTGAGTTACAATTTACCCTAGAAGACATTTGAACCAGCCTATTACACCTTGATTAGGATTGGCGCCAAAATGGCTCCCAAAGGGCAGCCCCCCCTACTCCTTAGTAGCTAGGGAGACAGTATGCAACCCCCTACTGATTGGATGTCTCCACCTGGCCTGACCCACCCTTATGTCTGGGCTTTGTTACCGAAGCTGGTTTCCGGAACTTGTCTCCAAGTAAATCCCCTGGGGGAAGGGGAGCAGGGACAGTTTCTAAATAGGTCCTTACATTCACCAACCATACTTTCCCCACCCCCAGCTGGAAAATTATCCTCAGCAGAATCTTAAATCAAAGTACAGCTGAAATTTGTGATCAAAATTCTGAAGAGGACCATAAATTGACTGCAAAAATTTCCCTTTTGACAACTTTTCCATTTTCCATACCTTGAAAAATTTCTAGAACTTCAAAAGTAGCAGAAACATTTTGTTTTGCCAAAATTTTTTCCTGCCTTAATGGGATACTCCCCAGTGTTCTGTTTTTCTTTGTTTCTTCCTTTAGGTAGGCACAGCATTTTGATCTTCTCAAGTTGTCCCTCTTCTTCTCTCCTAAGCATACTTCAATTTTTTTTCTCTTTGCTTTTTGTCAAGAAATATATTTTTAAAGTTATTGTTCATATTAAATGCTCAAACAACTGAGGATTAGATTTTGTTAATGTCCTGCCTGCTTTCCCTTTAGTATATTTCACATTCCCTGTGCCTATCCTTAGAGTCCTAACTGTATACATTTCCCCAATCTGCTATTTAAGGATGTGCATCATATCAAGACTAATCTGAAAATGATATGTCACAACTATCTTCTCAGGTTCCTTCCACATCTATCCCAATTTTTTTTTTTTTCTTACCATGTTAGTATGTACTATTCCTCAATGAATGATTAGCCTAGGCTCTAATTGTAGACTTCCTGTCCAAAGTTTAACAGAGAAAACCTCTCAAAACTCCTTTAGATCCAGGCTTTCTTGGGAGCATCACTTAAGTTTACTCCATGAGGTCACACCTTTTTTTTTCTATTAGGTTTCTCTGATCTAAGTCAATCTAGTAATAATTCACATATTTCTGTCTTTATAATAGCATTTTTAAAGGAGTAAGTTCTGAGTATATCTGCTAGAATATGAGCTCTATAAAGAGCAGGGATTCTTGTCCTCCTTTTTTTCCTATTTTTTTCTTTCCTTCTTTCTTTTTTTTTTAAACTGTGAGGTATTACAAGTGCAAAAAAAAAATGTATTTTCCCAATGAATAAATAAGTCTGTATTTTTCACCTGTCATATAGATCTGGTTTGGCTCCAATGACCTTGCTTCCTTTTAAGTGTGGTCCTTTTATACTTCTTGTTACTTCCCCAGTGTGCTTGCCATTATTTCCAGACTTAAAATAATTTCCTAAGCTTCATTCTTCTAACATCCTGAAATTTCTCTGGTGTCCCAAGTTCTTCTACTTTTTCAGTGTAACAGTTTTTCCATAATAAAGCACCCATATACAAGTTTTCTTTAGTAACTTTGACCTTGGAATGTGTGACACTCTCATTCAAAGTTTATTCTACCCATTTCACTAAGAAGCAGCATTACCATTGAACCTGAGCCGCCCTATTTCATTTATCTGTTTATCAGTAAGTATCACCACTCTTCTATGAATGAATTTGCTGAATAACTTCTGAAGTCAACAACCTGAGTCAAAGCATAATTAATAAATGAGACATGATTTCAAGCCATGTGTCAGAAGAGAGATGGGGGTGGCCCTACAACTAATGGACATACCACATAAATATAGTCAGTTATCTCCTGTACAGTGTTTATTCTTTTGTTCTAAATATAGCTAATAAGAAGATAAAGTGGAACAATCATGTTGGCTACTGATTTAATACATCAATTTAAGGCTCAACACTAAAATTATAAAACAAATATATCAAGCTCTAATTATTACTTTGTGGCCCATGTGACACAGCTTGTCTTCACAGTTTAAAGTTGTATCCTGTAGGCTTTGTTGAGAAAGTACAGGGAGGACAGGATCTCCCAACAACCAGTGCCTCCAAAACCTGTATACTGCCACCTTTGTGGTAAGCTTCAATTAGACTAAAGGACTTTTTTTTTTTTGTTTCCTAGTACCTAGCTGGGTTGTACCTACTTGCATTATCTCTATTATTCTTAGTGGCATGGCTAATCAAGTCAGCTAAAAACAGTCACCATGTTCTCCCCATTTGAAAAAAATGACCTTGTATCATATCACTAAGTACTTAGAGATGTTGAACATATTTATTTACCTACCTGATATTTATGGAACATACCCTAAATGCCTGAAAGTACAGTAGATGCTAGAAATTAAATGGTCCACCAAGACTAACGTGGCTTTCAGTCTAGCCAAGAAGCAGACATTAAATAAATAATAACACAATTATATATGGTATTTTATTTATAATTTATATATGGTATTTTATCAGTTTTAAAACACAATGTTTTCACATTTAATTGTACCTCATTTTTCTATGGTCTCAAAATCCATGGTGTTTTACAATCTTTGAAACCAGTTGGCAGTCATCAGGCAGTTGTCATTGTCTTCATAGCACAGAGCTGGCCACTCTCGTCACTTGGGGGGAACAATGTGTGTTGTTGGAAATACACTGGTGAATTTCAGTGACATTTCAAATTACCCCCCGAAAATAACACTATGGTTTACATTGAAATTAAAAATGTCATTTTGGTACCAAAAGAGAGAGAGAAAGAGAAACAGGGCAAGATAGTGTAAATGTAGTATGAGGGAAGAGGTAGCCAATAGTCAGATCATGATAGTAGCCTATGGGCGTATGTCAGTGGATTTTAATTTTATCGTAAGTGCAGTGGTAAACCATTGAGATGTTTTAATTAGATAATAACATGATCCAATTTGTATTCTAAAAAATCAGTCTGTCAGTGTTGTATAAGCTGATTGAGAAATAATACCAAAAAGGGAACCACTCAAGAGCCTTTTAGTAATGTAGGATGGTGGAACAGAGGAGAGAAATTGGAAAAGTTAACAATGTGGGATACATAAGGACATAGAATGCACAAGATTTGATGGTGAACTGAATTTAGATGGAGAGAGAAAGGGAAGTACCAGGATGACTTCCAGATTTCTAAACAGTTGGGCATATGGTTCACTAAGTGGGTAAGTTTTACTGAGATAGATAAGATTGGATGAATTTTTGAGACTAGAAATATTGAAAATTGAGGACAAGAATACTTGCAGAATATTTTATTACTCACCCCTTATATCTGTCAAGGCAGTTAAGGAGATGGAAACTAAACTGGCTATTAGAAAATATAAATTTTAATACAAAAATTATTTACCAGTAAAAAGTGGTTAACTATTAAAAGTAACACAAGTAGAATTTGAGAGATCTAGACACATGTACAAAAAAGCAGCTACTTTTTCTAGATTGGGGAGGAGACACAATTAAGTGTCTAAGAACTAGGAGACACCACTGCCCAGCCAGAATCAGACTTCTGAAAGAGAGCACAGCTGCCACAAAATACACAACTTGTGGGTGGGGAAGAAACTTGTAGAAGGCTTGAGCTGACAGTGGTCTGTAGAAGCAGCCAGATCTCAAAATGTGGCAGACTGGAGTCTTCAGGAGGGCTGCTGGTGGGAAGAACATGGCCTGAGAGCATGACTGAAGCTTGTCTGCATAGGCTCCTAGAGTCCCAGGCTCGATAATAAAAATAGAGACCTTAAACCTGGAAAGAAAATATCTTCTTTCTACTAGCACCCACAGGACCACTCTAATGCTATTGATGAAGCTTAGCATTTGGCCAGCTGGCAAAGTGGTTGATGGAGCCCAACTCTGGTATCACAAAGCAGGGCAAACAGGAGTGCTTAAACGATTGATACATTGATAATTGACCCAGTAATTTAGGTATTAATTCTTTTGATAATAACTTACTATAGATATATTAGTTACCTTACTTTCACTTATCATACTTAAGGCACCAGTTGAATATAATGCTATCCTTAACTAATAAAAACAGACAGCTGTCAAACACAACTCTGGACATTGGTAAGGAAAGACGTTATTAGGAAAAGAAATATTGGGCGCCTGGGTGGCTCAGTGGGTTAAGCCGCTGCCTTCGGCTCAGGTCATGATCTCAGGGTCCTGGGATCGAGTCCCGCATCGGGCTCTCTGCTCAGCGGGGAGCCTGCTTCCCCCTCTCTCTCTCTCTCTCTCTCTCTCTGCCTGCTTCTCCATCTACTTGTGATTTCTCTCTGTCAAATAAATAAATAAAATCTTTAAAAAAAAAAAAAAAGGAAAAGAAATATTGTAAGAGAAAGCAAGAGATAATGTAATATGGGGAGGAGGCTATAGCAATGGAAAAAAGGCTCTGACCATAGACCTGTGAGTATCTCAAAGTTCAGGCAGGCAGGTTTTTTTTTTCTGTTTTAGGGAGTAAATAAGGCCAAAATGCATAGGGAAGGGGGATGAAAAGATAGTAGATACTAAATCAGAAAATGTTTTACCCTCAAGCCCCAAAAATAGCTTGAGAGAGAGATAAGAAGGTTGTATGATAAGTCAGGTTGAGGGTCCATCAATGTCTAAGGGCTTAGGGGTAGGAAAGAATCTTAACCAAAGTTTGGTTAAAAAGCACTTTGCTCTGATTGGTCAACAGGATGCACAATTCAGTTAAGCATTTAGAAGACCCAAAAAAGGGAATTTGAAGGGTCTGTATCTGACCCTGTCATAGGTACATGTCATGTCAGGAAGGATGGTTCTTTGCAGTGGGGCCTTTTTAGGAACATAAAAGTGTTGGAGGATTTCTTTAATCTTCAATCTTCCAAGGTCATAATACTCAAAGTTCAACACTGTCACTACTGATGTGTTTGGGAAAAAAAAAAAAAAAAATGTCCTTTTTAGGAATGTTTCTACAGTAAACAACTAAACCAATTTAATCATTTGTCTTAAGTCTTCCTAGTAAGCATATACAAAATTCTTAGAGTTAGAATAAGCAAAAGGGACCCTTTCAAATTACTTGAATCATACAGTTCAAAAAATGTAAAAGAAAAGAAAAAAGCTAGAGCAACAAAGTTATGTGACAAGATTTTCATATAAAAGCATTCTTTCATATGAGATTTTAACTAAAAAAACCTATAAGCTAAGTATTACCTGGTGTTTGGAACTCAGGACAAATCCTAATGTCAATTATGCAAAACAATATAAGAAAATTAAATCTACAATTAGAGTTCAGAAAAATAAAAGAGAGAAGAAAATTAAGTGAGGAATTTGACAAGGAGCTGTGTTACTTGTTACTTAGGTCACGTTCTGAAAGACATTTCAAAGGAGAATGTCCTTTTGCTTTCCACACCTCTTTTTACTATTTTCATGCATAGACCAGAGCTGAGAAAGGCAAAATTCCCAACTATTTAGAAGTAGCCTGTCTATCATATCCTCTCATATCTGGAGAGTTTTACTAAGAATATTTCAATATGGAATGCTAATGTGACTAATACTGTAATAACAACGAAAATGCTGCTGCTGTTATTAATGGGGAAGATGATGATGAAACTAAAGTACACGCTCTAAGAAACCATAACTTTAAAGAGTGTTGCCTTTCACAGGGAAGAAGAGATTTTAGCATTAATCTACAAGCCCAATAAAATGTTAATCTTGATTTTTTTTCCCTATGTTAACTTATTTTAACTACATCTCAATTGTAACTGCCACTTATAAGAGGACAATATTTTTTGACCCAGAAAGGCTACTGCAGGGGAGAATTAACTTAATTTGTGAAGCCCTTTGTAACTTCAAATTATCCTGAAATCACCCCTTTCAACCACTCTGGTAAGGAGATATACCCAGCGTCATGCTTTAAGAGCCAATTAATTTTTAAAGTCAGAAAGATATAAAATAAGCATGTACCTACCCTGAGAGAATTTTGTTTATTACTCTGCCTTATAGAAGTTTCCAAGTTTAGAATTAAAATTATGCCTGCTTTACTATCGAAATATATTTAAAGTCACAAACTGTAAATTAGCCAGAAAAATGATAATACTATTTACCTCTCTTTATTTAATCCTTAGTAAGAGGTTTTTATTTTGTCTGACTGAAACCCATAAAGAACTTTCCTTTTTTCTTTGCCAGTATAATTAGCCATATAAACTCAAATATACCAATAAATCAGAAGCAAAGTCTATGCCCTCTTCCTTTTTCTATCTGATGAGGACATGGTGAGTCCTCAGGGACTGTGCCTCGGTGTAACCCTACACTCTCATCCTGACAACACTCAAATAAGAGTATACTGGAGTCCATTTTCGAGAATCTTACTTGCTTCCATACTTGGTCTACCAGTTATTCTAGAGCACATTTCAATAACTTCTCTTGTTAGAGAGTCAGTAAGTACTGACTTCATGATGCATTCTTCAACTGTCCTAAACAAATCATCCTCTGAATAACACACATTTTTCAAATATTTGCAGTTTATTTACCCCCATGTCATTTTCAATTAATCCATGTCCCCATAGCAAGAACAGACCTTGAAATTATTTTAATTACAAATCCATTTTCGTTGGAATACAGAAACTATGCAAGTTTCTATATTTGACACATGTAGAGAAATTCATTTTTACACTCTAGAAAATGAGTGAAGAGAATTGGTTGCTACCAATATGGAGGATGGAGGATGAAATTGGGATCTGAGGAAAGCTGAATTTTATAAAATAAGAAAACAAGAGATGCTCAGATAACGAGAAACAATTCAGTTTGGTGACGAGAAAGTTACAGTAACTATATGGGATGAGACTTACTCTTCTGATTGAAAAAGCTCAAATAAAGAGAATTTTGCATGAGGCAAAGACAAGGTGAGGCAGTGGTAGTAGGTAAATGAGTCAAGCAACAGTTACAACAGAGGAGACAACAGGAGAGTAAACAGGTTTTTTGTTTTTGTTTTTGTTTTTAAGAGTCGTTTTTATTCCCTGAACTAGTTATAGCCTTTACAGATCCCAGTTTTGGAGATGTGCACATTAAACCACTGTGATGTAATTTAACTGTCTCAAATAGATCATTCATTCTTTTATATTTCTTACCTAAATAATCCATAGCAAACTTGATTAAGAAGATCCAATATTTCATCATGAAAACAGCTTCAGAGAAAGGAAAGAATACACATTCATGAGTATAGTAAACACAATTTTTAAGCACCTAGTAATCTATTTGGCTGAAAGGTGTTATACAGTGTAAGCCTACCATTTGCATAAATAGATTACATCTACAATTGGTTTGCAGAAGTTTTCTTAAGAGATTTCCACCTCTTAATTATTTTCTCCAAGCTCCTTCTTGCAATAACCATTCATTATTGACAACATTGTAATGCAATTCTTTTTTCAAATAAAGGGTTTTATTGATTTAACTAGCAAAACACAGTAATTCAGAGACCATGGAGAAACTTCCATAATGATAAAGAAAGATAAAGCAAGCAAGAAACAAAAACCCCATAAGACAATGAAAGGCAGCAAAACATTCTTGTTTTTATTCATGTATTTTACATGGAAAAAGAGATCTTCAAAAAGCATAAGAATGTTCACTTCACTTCCTCCTTTATTTTCCTCTATTTCATTCCATAAAGTACCTTATCAGAGACTAGAGACACTACTCATAGGAGAGCTGATTGGAAATGAAATTTCTCGATGGACATGTGTACACAAGGACAGCAACCTCTCAGATTTTGAAAGATGGGTTTGTTGAGGCAAAAGCTGTCCAGAAGTGTTAAATTGGGAAAATTATACTCTTTATGAATAGATCTCATTAATGGAGGAAATAAAGCCTAGCAGTGACTTTCAGTAGGAGGGACAGACTCTAGAAAAAAGATGAGGTTGTTTTGATGCCTTGTTTTTGTTTTGGTTTGGTTTTTGGTTTTTGAAGGTTGTTTTTTCTTTTTTCTTTTTCCTTTAAGTGGGATAGTTAGGAGGCTCCTGGGTGGCTCTGTCAGTTAAGCAGCTGCCTTTGGCTTGGGTCATGATCTCAGAGTCCAGGAATTGAGCCCTACAGCAGGTTCCCTGCTCAGCAGGGAATCTGCTTATCTCTCTCATTCTCCTCTGTGTTCTCTCTAATAAATAAATAAAATCTTTTTAAAAATTTATATAAAAAATTGGCTAGATAGAACAAAGAAAACTTCATGTTGCTATTTCAAAGCTTTCTACCAGTTTTCTTGGTTTACTAAAACAAAAAAGAAAAGTGTGGTTTTTTTTCTTTTGCCATACATTTTTAGTGTAAATCAAGTAAAAAAGTAAGGGAAAAGAAAATTTTCTCTGAGAGATTAAGATTAAAGAAGCATATTTTTTCACTAAAGTGAGATATTGCCCGAAGGTTGTTTTTTTGTTGGTATTGTTTTTATTAGGAATATATAAGGTAGGCATTAACAGAAAAGTTAAATATTTAAAGGGGGGCAAATTTTGAATCCATTATTGTGTTTCTATAATTAATCTACCTCATTTATTCTTAGATATATCTATGCATCCACTATTGCATAATTTCACTTCAGAACTTTTACCTCTTATTGATTACTTATGGTAATTTTCATTTTTTCTGTATTTGATGTTAGCAAACAATCTGTACATACTTATGTTTAATATTATATAGGTTTTACCTAGATTACAGAAAAAGACACCAAGACATGCGACATCTTCTATAAGAAGTATTTATTTTGAGGTCAACAAAGCATAAGAAAATATTTTCTTCAGTTCTTACTCAAAAGCCCAAGATCTAAAATCACTCCAATATAAGAATTCAACGTTTCCTTGGAAATTCAATTGATATAACTAATAACATAAGAATACCCTGAACAGTTTAACTGATTTTTATGGCATGCAAACAAATTGAAATTAAAATTAGTGTTGAAAATCTCATTATAATTAAGAAACACAAATTCAGACCATGATAAGAACATACTTATTTAATGTTACATACCTTTGAACTGAATTTAACAATCTTCTTTCCCCAAGATTTCAATGATTAGAATCCAAATAAGATCCCTTGTAATATAACACCATGTAAATTAGTATTGAATTTATTTAATCTCATGTTAATCCTTAGCTTAGGTACTACATTGTTCAAAATCAGAGAACATAGGAATTATTTTATGACTGTCAAAAAAAGTGATAAAATGGAAAAGAACCTCAAGAGATACTTTAATTCAGATGCTAGACTGTTCAAATGGAACCAAACTTGAAGTTACAAAAAAATATCTATTTAACTTGGATATCTTTGGATATCATCTGTTCATATGAAATAGAAGAAAAACTCACATCCAAATTAATATTTCTTTATTGGAAGCTATTTTTCTTAACTCAATCCTTGTTAGAATTCAGGGAAGAGTTGTAACAACTTTTTTTTCTAGATATGTCCCATAAGGCAAGGGAAACAAAAGCAAAAATATATTATCAGGACTATATCAAAATAAAAACCTCCTGCACGGAGAAGGAAAAAATCAACAAAACTAAAAGGCATGGGATTGGGAGGGAGACAAACTATAAGTGACTCTTAATCTCACAAGACAAACAGGGTTGCTGGGCGAAGGGGGGTGGGGAGAAGGGGGTGGGGTTATGGACATTGGGGAGGGTATGTGCTATGGTGAGTGCTGTGAAGTGTGTAAACCTGGCGATTCACAGACCTGTACCCCTGGGGATAAAAAATATATGTTTATTTAAAAAAATTATTTAAAAAAAAAAAGGCAACCTGCAGGATCACAGAAGACATTTGCAAGTGACATGTCCAATAAAAGGTTAGTATCCAAAACATATAAAGAACTTATATTGCTAAATATCCCAATAACCAAATAACCCAATTAAAAAGTGGGCAGAAGACATGAACAGACATTTCTCCAAAGAAGACATTCAGATGGCCAATAGACCTAAGAAAATACGCTCATCATCACTGCTTGTCAGGGAAATACAAATCAAAACTGCAATGAGCTATCACCCCACCGTGGCTAAAATGAACAACACAAGAAACAACAGGTGTTGGCAAGGATGTGGAGGAAAAGAAACACTTGTGCATTGTTGGTGGGATTGCAAATTGGTGCAGCCACTGTGGAAAAGAGTATGGAGGTTCCTCAAAAAGTTAAAATAGAGCTACCCTACGACCCAGCTATTGCCCTACTGGGTATTTAGCCAAAGAATACAAAATAGTTCAAAGGGATATATGTTTATATATAATGTTTATAGCAGCATTACCTACAATAGTCAAGATATGGAAGCAGCCTAAGTGTTCCTCAATTGATAAATGAATAAAGAAGATATGGTCTACATAAACCATGGAATATTACTTAGCCATAAAAAAGGAATGAAATCTTGCCATTTATAGTACATGGAAGGAGCTAGAGAGTATTATGCTAAATGAAATAATTCAGTCAGGGAAAGACAAATCCCATATTACTCTTGTATGTGTATTTTAAGAAACAAAACAAATGAACAAAGGGAAAATAAGAAAGAAAGAGAGACAAACCAAGAAAACAGTTCCTTAACTATAGAGAACACACTGATGGTTACCTGATAGGATATGGGTGGGGGAAATGGGTTAAATAGATGATGGGAATTAAAGAGTACACTTGTGATGAGCACAAGATGATGTATGGAACTGCTGAATCACTCTATTTGTACACCTGAAACTAAAGTAACACTATATGTTAACTAACTGGCATTGAAATAAATACTTTTAAAAAAGCATTTGGGGGCTTTTGGGTTGCTCAGTGGGTTAAGCCTCTGCCTTCAGCTCAGGTCATGGTCTCAGGGTCCTGGGATCGAAGCCCACATCGGTCTCTCTGCTCACTGGGGAGCCTGCTTCCCCCCACTCTCTGCCTGCCTCTCTGCCTCCTTGTGATCTCTCTCTCTGTCAAATAAATAAATAAAATCTTAAAAAAAAAAAAAGCATTTGGAAGATAGATACCACTACCTGTTTTGTTTTGATTATTAAGGATTTCTAAAGGCTAATTGAGTACCCTAAAAGTCGCTGAAGAGTACCAGGGTACCAACATGATTCTATTACAGGAGGAATTCTAGAAAATAAATTTATCTATTTATCTATTTATCTATTCATTTATTTATTTATTTTTGCATTTAATATGGCCTTAGCATAGTACTTGGCACACAGAAAATACTCCACAACTATTAGTTGAATTAATACTTCTGGTATTGCATTGGTTTACTATTGCTGTATAACAAATTACTACGAACTTAGCCACTTAAAAAAACACACATTACTTGAGGAATCTGGGTACAGCTTGGATAGGTCCTCTTCTCAGCATTTCACATAGCTATGATCAATGCGTCGGCTAGTCCGTGTTCTCATCTGGAGGCTGGCCTGAGGAAGACTCCACTTGAGGGTAATTTAAGTTGTTAGCAGAATTCATTTCCTTACAGCTATATGACACAGGGTTTCATATTTTTTCCTGACTGTTTATTAGGGGGTGATTTCGGATCCTTGAGTCCTTCCACAGTTTCTTGCCACATAGGCTTCTTTAACATGGCGGCTTAGTTCATTATGCCCACAATGAGAATGATTCAGTCAGAGAAAGCCCAGTCTCTGTTTTAGGGGCTTTTGTATGTTTAGATCAGGTACACCCAAGATCATGTCTCTTTTGATTAATGCAAAATCAACTGATTTAGGACTTCAGTTACATCTGTGAAATCCCTTAACTTTGCCATATTCTGTTGTCCACCAGTAAGTCACAGATCCCACCGGTACTCAAGGGACATGAACATCAAGGAATAAAAACGAACAGGGGCTACCCTAGGATCCATCTGCTGCAGAGATGATATGGCTTAGAAAAACACCATGAGACTCGCACTTAGACAAACATACCTTCCCAGTCACTATCTGTGTGATTTAGGATAAGACATTTAACCTCTTTAAACCCTCTGATCTTCTGAGGGTAGTAACACCTGTTACACAGGCAGTAACACCTGTTTTGTATTATTATCAGTATGAGCAAAAAATTATGACTATGTAGGAATCCATAAATGGTTGGTAAAAACATTTTTATAGCCTAGCTATAGTGTGAGATATCAGAAAAAGTGAGACCTGACTTTTTCTTAAGTAAGTTCATTGGATTTGTCAGACCTAAACTAAACCAAAAGTACCTGTCACTAATGGATTCCAACTTCTTGCTTTTCTCTCCAGTTTCAATTGAACAAAGTAGGTCCTTTGCACACGTAAAGATGAACTGTGGCTTATTAAGAACCTATCATTGGTCAGGCTTTGTGCTACATGATGAGATAGATAGAGACGGAGACCAAGATTGAGAGATATATATGCATGAATATGTAGGTTATATTCATATATATGAGGAGAAGAAAATATTATTTTTTCCTATTTTTTTTTAATTTTATGTATTTATTTGAGAGTGAAAGAGAGAGAACATGAGCAGGAGGAGGGGCAGAGTTGGAAAAGGAGAAACATACTCCCTGCTGAGTAAGGAACCTGTTGCAGGGCTTGATCCCAGGGCCCTGGAATCATGACCTGAGCAGAAATCAGACGCTTAATTGACTGAGCTACCCAAGCATCCCTATTATACCTATTTTATACGAGGAAACAATCTATGACTCCTACAAAAACAAAATAACATACTTGTTGACACACGTAGTGACCAAGAACAGAATAACTTGTTAAAAATCTGCATTTAAATGAAAGCTCTCCACTTAAAGAAGTTATTTAATCTCTCTGTGCTAGTGATAAAAACACCTACCTGCATGGGTTGTTAGAAATATTAATTGAAATGACATGTAAAGCATTTTGCATGCAAGCCTAAGACACAACTAACATTTTTCATTGTTAAGTCTTTGGAATTGGAGTTCGATTTCTGACCACTAATAATTACCCTTCCCAATGCCATTATAGAAGTTGTTAATTCCCCTTGAGGCTAAAAATACACTCAGGAAAGTACCTAGCCCAGAGCTGCAAGTTGCACCTGCAACTCTCTATTAAGCGGTAAGCTGCGCAGATGCCCAGGGTGAAGCCCACTCCTTCCCAACGGCAGCTAGAGATTCCGGAGTTCCTACATAGAACACATGGATTTTACAGGGACTATAACCGGGAAAATCTCATCCCTACTCATACAACGAAATAGGGAACTGCAAACAGTCTAAACGGCTTATTGTTTCACCAGTTGTTACAGACAACACAAAAACTCTTTGGTGGCCTTCGGCGGACTACGTTGAACCTGGATGTGATCATATTATATTTTCTAATTCTTGAATAATTTTCACTGCTTTCACCTGCAGTCTCTCTCTCTCTCTCTTTCTTAATCGGTTAATGTGTTTCCAAATGAAGAAGTACCTCATAAAGAAAAACCAAACCAACACTTACCCATTTCAGTGCCACAAATCTGTATGGGAAAGGACAAAAAAATATCAACTTCGTTTTAGTCATCCTCCTTCATTTGTGTTAAATAGTTCCATCATCTACCACATAAATGAAAATGGTACATTCTATCTCCAGATTTATCCTGGAGATCCATTTTGATATCTAAGATTTCAGCTTTAAATAGAAGTGGAAAATAGTCGAGGACAGTGGGGGGCAGCACAGAGCTGCATCCATTAGGGTAAACTGGTCTCTGTGTTGAGTATGAAAATAGGTCACTTGTTATCCAGGCTGATTTTTTTTTTTTTTTTTTTTTTTAACTGGTGGCTCTTAGTCACATCATAAAGAAGTCAAAATATCCTTACAATAAGGGAAGTTCAAGGGAGTGCTTGGGTGACTCCGTCAGTTAAGCGTCTGCCTTCAGCTAGGTCATGATCCCAGAGTGCTGGGATCGAGCCCCGTCCCCTGCTCAGGGAGCCTGCTTCTCCCTCTCCCTCCGCCTGCTGCTCCCCCTGCTTTTGCGCTCGCTTGCTCGCTCTCTCTCTCTCTGTCAAGTAAATAAATAAAATCTTTTTAAAAAATAAAGGACATTCAAAATCCGTAGAAATAACTATCCTCCCATCCTCCTGTATCTAGCCCGATTTACGTAAGTCATAGAACTTCCCATCACGAGAAATGCTCTGACTCCTTCATCTGTTTACTCAGTTACTCACCCATCCTTAATTTCTCCAGAAGAATGTGAGGTCAGTTAGAACAATCATCTTCCTTGTCTTGTTTATCACTTTATTATTAAAATCGAAAATAGTTCCTTACATAGTAGAAACTCAATAAATATTTACAGAGCCTCTTTTTTTAAAGATTTTATTTTTCATTAATTTGAAAGAGAGAACACGAGAGAGAGCATGAGAGGAATGGAGGGGAAAAGGGACAAAAAGACCCCCCCCCCCCCATTGAGTGAGGAACTTGCCTCGGGGCTCTATCCAAGGACCTGGGCTCATGACCTGAGCTGAAGGCAGACGCTTAACCCACTGAGCACCCAGGCGCCCCAACACAGCCCCTTCATAGCCGTTAATTCTAAGAAAATAATTTGTTATAAACTCCACACTCATTTGCTTCATAGCTACATGAGTGCTTGAAAATATCTGATGGTAATTTTGATGATATTGAATACTTCATTTATAGAAGTTGATAATGACAAATACCAGGCCCAATGTTGGAAAAAGAAGCTGCAAAAAATACATTTGCAGAGAGTTGTGGCCATTTATATTTCAGTGATATTTTCTGTAAGTTAAAAAAGAAGATAATTCTATTCTCATCTGAAGATTGTTAAGGAAGAACTTGAATTTACTTGTCTTCTTTCTAACAATTATAAATCACAAGAAATCATCAGATTCTGGCTTTGAAAGGAACCTTGGAAATCAGCCAGTCTACTTTCTTGTCTTCTAAACGTGTAAAGCGAAACCTGGAGAGACTTGGCAACGTGCTTACATTACCTAGGTCATAGCTCTCAAGGAAGGACTAGAAGTCAGGTCTCCCGACACTAAAATCCAGACTTCTTTTCACTACATTTCTGGCATTCTTAGCAAAATTATTTTCTAACTTCAGTCCTGCTCCTCAAGTTTGGTTGGGGTGTGTGTGTGTGTGTGTGTGTGTGTGCGCGCGCACGTGTGTCCTTTTTTTTTTCCTTTTGACAGCTTTATGCATACTTCTTTTCACAGTGCATCATCACTAGTGCATTTATTGACACAAGTTTTGATGCTTTATAGTTGGCTTCAAATATTTAAGGCAGATGCCTTGCGTGATCCTTTGTCAGTTTTTCAATAGAGGAAAAGACAGCAGCTGAGGTATGTACCTGTTCTATTAAAAACAGGGCAGCAGGACTATCAAGTTTTAAACTACTTTTGATGGCTTGTATTAGGAAGCCCTGTCAGAACAAAGGGAACTCAGATTCTGATTGATTAGTGTTGTCTGGTACATCCTACTCAGCCGCCTCAGACCAAGGGTCTCGGTGTTAATGCTATTTGCATGTTACTGAAGTCTGTCAAAATGTGATCACACATTTCGCCGTTCGGCAGCCGCCATCACAAACATAATGTGATGAATTTTATAAGACTTTCTCAGGGCACAGAAACTTTTCAATAAAGAAAAAAATGTGACACGGCATACGATATTTCAAGAATATTGTTTTGTTTGCCTACTTCCCTTTTTAGATATTGTTTTCTAATATGTTTCTACTTTACCTGTTTATCACTGCCTTTGCCTCAGCGTCTACTGTGTGAGGGATGTAGAGATTTGGGAAATGCGTTTTATTGTTTCGATTATCATTTGGTTTCCGGAAAATATCTGGTAATGTGGAGAATAAAATACTGCACAATTTTGTCCTGGGTTTTTCCATTTCTAAACTTCAACATTTTGTATCATTTTTTAAAAGCTATGAAAACTCAAATCAAAGAAAATCCTATTTAGACACAGTATTCAAGATGCAGTTCAGACACTCCAATCCCAACCATTTCTTTATAAATTTTTTCACATTTTTTCTTTAATTAGTTTATTTTCTTTACTCATAGTCCTCATGTTGATTTTGTAATACAACAAATATCAAAGGGAGTGAAGACTAACGATTGCTTAGAGAATATTACTTACCAGAGTATTTTATGTACTGGTTGCAGTCCTAACTCCTCAAATCAATTCTGTCAATAGTGAAGACTTTCATGTGTTCAGTCAAGATCAATTAGGCCTTAGTGCAGATTCATGCCATCTTTCCAAAGTATTTAATATTCATCAGATTGTGTGCAAATTTAGATGGCTGTCTACCTTTGCTAACATTTTTAGTATTTTTTTTTTTTTACAAATATACTTGCTTCAGGGGAAAAACTCACCTGCCAGTCTTAATTAAGCTCTCCATCTTAAAATAAACAATTGTAACCATGGAATGTATTTGTCTATTATGTTAACACCAAGATGGAATTAAACCCCTTGAAGACATTGTTCTATTATACATGTTGTTTATCTGGTTCTACCCACTTTTCAATACAAACGTTTCATTCTTGTAGTCAGAGGAATTCCAATTCAAGGTTTTTTTTTTAATATATGACTGTATAAAAATGTTATATAAGTATATTTTTAAAAAAATATTTTGTATATTTATTTGAGAGAGAGACAGAGAGAAGCAGACTCCCCACTGAGCAGGGAACCTGATGTGGGGGTCAAATCCAGGACCCTGGAATCATGACCTGAGCCAAAGGGCAGATGCTTAACCGACTGAGTCACCTAGGCACCTGATTCATGGATTTCTTGAAAATGAAGGGATTATGACCATGTAATGAGAAAAATCTACAGTTAAATATAATATGTGTACGTGTGTGTGTGTGTGTGTGAGAGAGAGAGAGAGAGAGAGATTTAGAAAATTCCTAAATCCATTTTCAGATACCCAGTAAGGAAATTTGATGATCCTTAACTGGTGTTAAGATCATTCTCTCGGGGCACCAGGATGGCTCAGCGGGTTAAGCCTCTGCCTTCGGCTCAGGTCATGATCTCAGGGTCCTGGGATCAAGCCCCACATCGGGCTCTCTGCTCAGTGGGGAGCCTGCTTTCCCCCCTCTCTCTGCCTTCCTTTCTGCCTGCTTGTGATTTCTTTCTCTCTGTCAAAACAACAACAACAACAACAACAAAAAACATAAATACAATCTTTAAAATAAAAATCATTCTCTCTATCCTGATCTAGCATAGACTTCTCTCTGAAAGTTCCACAGCATCATTTCCTGTTACGAATAGGTTATAGCTTGTCTCAAGATGTTTGCAATAGAATGTGCATTTATTATCTTAGGAAATTTGTTATTATTTGCAAACCTATTTGGCGAAAGGACAGAAATCAAGTTCCAGTTCTTAAAAAAGCAGATGTACTAGATTTGATTCCTTGAAAACTGAGAGAGTATGTCATTCTTTCTGTACCTTTCTCCATAAATACTAGCACTGGGTGAGGACGGGAAGGGGAGTGCAAACCTGCCATGACTGTGCCACTGCAGAAAGCAGTCAAGGTATGACTGCCATCCTTGGAGGCAGCCCAGTGAAACCTGCCTGATCTGGAATGAGGGACAGCAGTATAAGCCTCTCGGTGGATTCTCAGATATAGCACTGGGTGCTGAGGCTATGGGGTGGCAGGGCAGATGAAGACCATGTCTGTGTGTTGCTAAAAACTGCAGAAGACCACAGGTTGCAATCTAACTGGAAAGCTGTGTGTTTTGTTTTGTTTTGTTTTTTAAGATTATATGTATTTATTTGAGAGAGACTGAAGGGGCACAAACAGGGGAAAGGCAGAAGGAGAGGGAGAAGCCGACTCCCCACTGAGCCCAGAGCCTGACGTGGGGCTCAATCCCAGGACCCCAAGATCACAAACTGAGCCGAGAGCAGCCACTTAACCAACCGAGCCACCCAGGCGCCCCCTAAGTGAAAAGTTCTTTAGGGGAAACTAGCATAAACAGAGTGCCATTCTTCACCTTCAAATCAACATGCTGACTTCACCTCGCTCTGTGCACTGCAGATGATGAAGCACTGTAGCACCATGTGGAAATCATGAAAAAAATGTATCAGAACTCAGAGAAACACAGAGAAACAAGGTAAATCCACCAGGATATGGAAATGAACTGACCACCTTTTTAAAATATATTAGCCCGTCAGGTTTCATGAATAATCAGGCAAGAAGGGAGTCTTGCAAGAATGGCCCCACATTCCAAAGACTTGAACAGAACTTAATTTTATGGAAGTTTTCCTGTCCCTGAGTGAAATACTGGGCAGGCTTCCAAACCTATCTCCTAGCTTTTAAAAATAAAAGCTCTCTGTTTACCTTTAGTTATGACCCTAATCTCATGTACACAATTCAAAGGTACATTATATGAAATAGAACTCTGAATTACATTTCAAGCTGAAGTTTCTCTCCTTCCCTAACTTGCCCATGATGTTAGTGGGAAGAATTCATATGACTGATATTGTTGTGAGGGTCATGGTACCTTCTGGATCAGGTGGGTAATTAAAGCTAACTCTTTCTTTCATGGACCAGTTTTAATGGTTCTCTTTACTGTCTCTCATTACTTGAGGTGTTTTATGCTTTGGGGCAGTGTCTAAGACCACCCAAAGGCAGCTGTCCTTTTGGCATATGGCTCAGATCTAATCAAAAGGAAACATGTAGCCTTGACCCGATTTGTTGGGAGTGAGACCACAGTTACTTTCTTAATGCAGAACCCTACTCTGTAGCTCTAGGCCATTTCTTGGCCAGGCTCTTGCCTCTTAACCTCTGGAGGGGAGAATGTGAGTAGGGAAAGCATTCGAATATGTATCTAATACTGGTCCGCTATGCTCCCAAACTACAGGCCCCCCAAATCAAGATCCTCATGCTGGACTTCAAAAGAGGTAAAGCACAATCTCTACCCCTTGTTAAACATGTACAAGCCTCTCCTAGGAAACCTTCCTTCTATTTCCCAAGCTCAGCCTTTGAGGTTGGGGTAGATATCGAACCAAGGATTGCAAAGCTGAGTTTAGTCCTCTTTATCTGCGTGTCTGGCATAGGTGTGCGGTGCCTGGCTTTGGAATGCCAGAGCACTTGTCACCTGATACTCTTCAGCTTCTTGAGCCCATCTGGGAATTCTGGTCATAAACAAATAACTGAATACAACAGCACTCACCTACGTTGGTAGGACTAATCAGATCAGTTTCCTCACTTCCAGTGTATTATTCAAAATGGTGGCTGCCAACTTCCTTAGTTGAAAGAAATGGCTGTGTATTTTTGTACTCTTTAATTTCAGCTTTCTTAGTCTGTTCATGTTGATCACAAGCCATATTCTTTCTTCCCTAGTCAGCATTCTCATTGTCATCATGGTTTTGCCTACTGTGAGGATGATAGAGATATTTTAAATTCCTTTGGCAGGGAGATTCATGTCTTGCCAGAGGTAAGTTATGAGCTGAATTATGTCCCCCAAAAACCTCATATGTTGAGGTATTGACCCCCAGAACCTCAGAATGTGACTATATTTGGAGATATAATTGTTAGAGAGCTAATTAAAGTTAAATGAGGTCATTGGGTGGGACTTAATCCATTGTAGCTGATGTCATATTAAGTGGAGATTAAGACACAGGCACAGAGGAAAAACCGTGTGAACATACAGGGAGAAAATGGGTATCTAGAAGCCCATGAGGGAGGCCCCAGAATAAATCAACCTTGCTGACATCTTGATCTTGGACTTCTAGCCTCCAAAACTCTGAGACAATAAATCTCTGTTGGCTAAGCCATCCAATCTGTGGTACTTTGATACAGCAGCCCTAGCAAACTTAGACAAGGTCCATGCAGAAAACACGTTTACATTGGCCAGAAACAGGGACATCATAACATTTCTTTTGCAAGTCCATTAAAATAGCTTATTCTTCTGGTCTTCACACTATAGCAACTCAGGAAAGGCTTTGATTTAATCATTTCAAACTTGTTATTTTATAACTCTGACAGTCTATACAGCATAGCGGTGAGCATTTGTACATATCAGTATTTTCCTTTAAAAAAAAAGGGAAGACATTTTGTTGCAAATAAGATTTTTGAGAAAACAAAACAAATTTAATACCTATTAAAATATCTATCAAATTTAAAATATTGTGTAAAAATTTGCTTAAGCTAGAAATGTGGGAAAAGGAAAAGAAGGCTTAACCATTTAATTGCTATTCAAATTTTGAGTGAGCTTTTAATTGTCATTTAAATATATTGGTTTGTGGGCTCAGCTTTATTTTCAACAAATAAAACAGTAGTGTAAATCATAATTTTTGCCACTCTTTTGATAATAGTAAAGATAAACCATAGATAATTTATATCAATAAGCAACTCCCTTATCTGGAAAAAGTATTTTATTCGCTCATATGTTCAAAGGTAATATATCCAGCAAAGTAATCAACTTAGGTCTTGAATTAACATTAACCAAGATAAATCAGTTATTTTTTTGAGTCAAGAAAAGTCTGATTAAATTTTTTTCCCTAAGAATAAAGGCAGTTATTCCTTTAAAACAGTTTATAAAATTTAGAAAAAGACCTAGTTCTGGCACATAAGATCTATTTATTCCATGAGTAATAATGATGAAGTTAAAGACCAAGAAACTAATTATTACCTGATCAATTCTCTCATATACATTTCTGTATCTTCTCTGTGGTAAAGGCATTTCATTTTTCTAATGGCATACATAGTATTAGAATTCAAAGAAATCATGTCGTGTTCATTTTCAAAGACAAGTTTTCTCGTTTTCTCTTTTGGAGTTAGTGATTTTTTATCATAATTGATCTTCCTTGAAATCAATTGCTTTGTTAAGGTAACATTTGTTTAAGTAAGGTCAGACCTTTTAAAGATCCATGCATATTCAATTTGATTTAAAGGTGGTTTTCTTTTCCAAAATGTAATGATTTCTAACTAGCTAGCAGACATTTTATAGCTGTCGAAATAAAATATATTCACGTAGGCACTTTAAGAATAAATAGAAGCATGAGAACTATAGAAATCTCTTGGATGGCAGCAAAGCAGTAAATTATATTAAGCTGAAATACACTATTGGGAAGAACATGGTAACAAAACTTGAAAGGTTATAAACTAGATAAACAAGTTTGTAGACCCTATATTTTATATGTTCTTCAGGGCATATGCTACTGGGCAGAACTTATGATTTGGCCATGATTTAATAAAACTCACAGTGATGAAATTGTACACATGTTAGAGAGAGGTCTACCTTGAGAAAACCTATCAATATGTTGTAAAAACCTCCCAATTATAAGTCTTAGGTAAATTGAAATTGAGGCTTTTTTTAAAATTTTATTTTATTTTTTCAGCATTCCAGGATTCATTGACTATGCACCACACCCAGTGTTCCATGCCTTCCTTAATACCCACCACCAGGCTCACCTAACCCCACCCCACCCCTTCCCCTCCAAAATCCTCAGGTTTTTTGCATCGCTGTGCTTAGTTATACTATACTATCAACAAAATACTTCCCAATTAATCATTTTTGTGACATGTACTCCATTGCCCAGTGACTAGACTTCAGTCACACCTCTATGTCTACTTTCTTTGTCAGTTTTATTTTAAATATGTTTCTGAATGTTCAGGTATTTTCTATTTTAACATGGGGAAAGTTTTTTAAAGTTTTAATCTGAAAAATTTATCACTCTTTTCCTTATAATTTTCAGCTACAGGCTCAGAAAGCTCTTTTTTTTTTTATTTAATTTTAAATCAGCTAATTACTAGTGTTTTCTAGATTTTTAAATTCATTTGTTGTTTGTGTATTTTACTTTTAATTGTTTAATTCATCTGGGATTTGGGTGTTTTGAATATAACAATGTCAAACTTGATTATATTTTTTAATTTAAATTCAATTAGCCAACATATAGAGCATCATTATTTTCAGATGTAGAGTTCAATAATTCATCCGTTGCATATAACAAACACCTAGTGCTCATCACATCACATGACGATTACATTTTAAAAGATTTATTTATTTATTCCAGACAGAGAGAGAGAAAGATTGAGTGTGCATGTGGTGGGGGAAAGGGCAGAGGGAGAAATCAGTGAGAATTTTAAGCAGACTCCGTGCTGAGCAGGGAGCCCATATCAAGGCTCAATGTCATGACCCTGAGATCACAACTTGAGCTGAAACCAGGAGTCGGACACTCAACCAACTCTGCCACCCAGGAACCCCTTGATTATTTATTTTTAAGACCGCTTTTCCATACATTTGCAGAAACTTTTACTTCTTTCCTATAACATGTAATGTCTTTACTATATAGTAAGAATATAATAAATACATATAGATTGTATTTTGTTTTGTGACAGTTTGGTCTTTTCTACTGATTTGGCTTCAGTTGTATATTATTTTCATAATCGCATTATTTTGTTTTTATAACATAACACATTTTTATATCTGGTAAGGCAAATCTATGCTTTTAACATTTAAAAACATCTTAACAGTCTGCCTTTATTATTTGTTTTGGAAAATTTGAGAACAAGATGAAGAGGGGGAAAATGGCATTTCACTGGCTTTACACTGAACCAACACATTTGGAGTTGTTTTGTTTTTGTTTTTGTTTTTAAATCATTTTGTCTTTTATTTAAAGATATGGCATGTGTCTTACATTATTAAAACTTTCCTTACTTTTCTAAGCAGAGAGGGTGAAGAACTTCAAAGAAGTGTCATGTTTTTCTTTTTAGAGTAATTTCTAAATATTTACAATTTATTGGTAGTGTTTGCTATTGTTTCCACAATTTAACTTCTGAGTATAGCTGGCATAATAAAAATGCATTTAAGAGCACCTGGGTGGCTCGGTTGGTTGAGTACCTGACTCTTGATTTTGGCTCAGATTATGATCTCAGGATCCCAAGATCAGGCCCAGAGTCTGGCTCTGCTATGCAGGGCGTCTCCTTGAGAGTCTCTCTCCCTCTACCTCTGTCTCCCACTGCTTACACTCTCTCTCTTTCTCACTCTCTTTCTGAAACAAGTAAATAAATCTTTAGAAAAATACACTTAGATTGTGTGTATATAATAATCAGCATATTAAATATTCTCATTATTTACAGGAATTTTCCATTTCTTCACTTTAGTTTTTAATACTTAATTGTGGCAGAGACTACCTTGTCCTACCCAATGGTCCTTCTCATCTCCATTACAAAGAGATCTCTGATTTTATTTGATGTATCAATGTAAATTTTTAAACTATGTCTCCATTTCACTTGGAGAATAGGATGCTCATGGGATATAGTCTGTGTGAATGGAAATTCTTAACTGGACTTCCTAGAAAAAATATTTTTAAGTAACAGGAAGACTCACCAAGCCATGATTTTTTTTTTTTTTTTCTCCTTTACCTTTGTTCTGATCCCTGTTGCCCAAGCTAGATAATGATGGCTAGGTCCAGTAGCTTTTTAAAAACATGAAGCCTAATCATGCTCTAAAGAAGATGGATCAAAAATTAGAAGAAGCCTTATTCTCCAATGATTTCAGGAAATTCATACGAGTACTAAACTTCCTACCTCCAGTAGTCTTTTATGTACAGAAATAATAACAATAAATTCTCATTTTGTATAAGCCACTGTTTTTCAGGACTCTCAGGTGAGATGCAGTTTCTAACAAATATAATGCTATATCATTTGTAAATAATGATTTTTTTTACTATTTATTGTGTACAATCTTATTACATTGGCAGGATGTTACAGACTGTTAAAGAATAATGGCGACAGCTTCTTGGATCTTGAACTTGGTTCAAACATATCTCCAAGTCTATTTGAGGCTTGCCTGACTATATACTAATCGCTAATATTTAACATGTTCTGGCTTATACTCTGGTGGGCATCCTTAGAATTAACAGGTCCCTGTATTCATTGCCATACTCAAATTCTAAGCTTTGGCTTTACCTTGCAGAGGTCACTATTCATTCATACTCAAAGTGATTGAAATGATCTCACCTTAACCCTTCTTCCATTTGTAACTGTGGCGAGCGTGAAAGTAACACAGCACCTCGATGAAGAACAAGGTGTTGCTTATAATAGCCTGATCAGTGGTTTGGAAGCTACATTGAATTCTACTACCATTTGAAGTTTAAAAATAAAGTTGCTGAAGGAAAATTAAAACCTGTGACATAAAATGTGAAAAATTGTATCAAGTGAGTGAGATAAAAGCTAGCATTTAGCCTTTGATGAAAAGGCTCCAGGAAATTATATGTGGTCATGAAAATATTACGTTTCAAAAGACTCTTTCAAAAGAAATAGTACAAAACTCTCTTTTGAGGCACTTTTGTGATTATGAAAGAGAATTATGTCCTACAGAACAATGCACCTAGGATAGCTGAAATGGGAAAGTTATTTTTTATATGTAAGTGCTTCTCTGATTATCAATAAAAGTAAATATTAAATTGCAAAACGGGGAAAAAAAAACCTCAATCAGATCATAACTGTGATGGTCTGATAAATGAGTTTCAATATCTGATGTATTGAAACTCTCAACCAACTACCATAAAACAAGTATAAAAATAACTTTATTAAAAGTAAATGATATACTGTATAAGAACTAACAAATTGCATAAGGCAGAAAATAATGTATGAAGCCATATTTTGTTTAGGGAAGTAATGATTAAAAGGCTATACATAATAAAAACATATGTTGGCTAATTACATGCATAGAAATATGACACATGGAGTATTCATTTGTGGTGGTTAGGAACTGTTATATCAAAGGCTGGCTTATTTTCATTTCCACTGAATATTCTTTTCCCTGTCCCACAGAAGGACATCAGAGAAAAAGAACAGCGTCATCTCCAATATTAAAAGAATTCTATACCTGGTATTAGAGAGAAAGGGAGAAAAAGGCCAGCAATTAATTGAACCTGACTTAAGAAAGCTGACTTCCCTCTTCTTCGCTGGGAGGAAGGAAAGGAGCTTGGCAATTCACGAGAAGGGCTGCGATCAGAAGTGACTGAGAGGGCACGTGCTGTCTGCTGTTCCTACCTCCTCCATCCCGCTGCCCCCCCCCCCAACTCCTGCTAGGGAAGGAGGGCAAAAAAGAGGCTTGTAAAATGTGAGCCCAGAAAAGGTACCTGCTGAGTACAGTACAGAGTCACATGAGTGGAGTTTGGTGATTTTGGAGATTTAATCTTTTGCCTGGGTGTCTCTCAGTACTTTGGCTTTGCCTACGAGCTAGCTCTGCATCTGGTAGCTACATTTTTGTTATCTTCAAATGTCCACTCAAAACCATGTTCAGGGGCGCCTGGGTGGCTCAGTGGGTTAAGCCTCTGCCTTCGGCTCGGGTCATGATCTCAGAGTCCTGGGATCAAGTCCCGTATCAGGCTTTCTGCTCGGCAGGGAGCCTGCTTCCTCCTCCTCTCTCTCTCTCTCTCTCTGTCTGCCTCTCTGCCTCCTTGTGATCTCTCTCTGTCAAATAAATAAAATTTTAAAATCTTTAAAAAAATAAAATAAAATTGCTTTAAAAAAAAGAAAAAAACAACAACAATGTTCATAAGAAGTGTGTCTCTTTGACAGAAATCCTCAGTCGACTCCCCCTCATATTTTAATAACTAGAATTTTTTCTTATGCCCAAAGCTAAACAATGATCTGAAGAATGAAACTATTGAGTTAACCTTCCACCAGTTTGGCAAATGTCACCCTGGAACATGTCCCAGGCAAGGATATCGGTGGTTTTTGTAGTTTTTTTCTTTTCTTTTTATCTTTCTTTCTTTTTTTTTTTCCTAATCAGATGCTAGTAAACAACAGAATAACATTAATATTATCTAATCAGCGTCTACCACAAAACCTGGTAATGGTGCTTTGTCTTCCCATCCTGCCTGTCTACAGGGAGATAATGTGTGACTCTAAGACAGAGAGTCTTGGCCCTTTCACAATATGCCTCACACTAAAGTAACAAATTGGCTTGCTGATTTCTTTTTAAAAAGATAAAAGGAAGATGGTGTTATAGTCAAAACATCCTGAAGCCAGCCTTGTCAAATATATCTACTCCAAGGAAGTATTCCAGGGGACTATTGACAAGGTGGGAATAGAAAGTGAGAATAAAAGTATGCATTAAGGGGTGCCTGAGTGGCTCAATGGGCTAAAGCCTCTGCCTTCAGCTCAGGTCATGTTCCCGGAGTCTTGGGATCGAGCCCCACATCGGGCTCTCTGCTCAACTGGAAGCCTGCTTCCCCCTCTCTCCCTCTCCCTGCCTCTCTGCCTACTTGTGATCTCTGTCTGTCAAATAAATAAATAAGATCTTTTTTTTAAAAAAGTATGCATTGATTAGGTGGACCAGAATCAAATGCTTTCCAAAACAGAGCTCCAAAGGGATGATGTAGAGGTCATGACTAAAGCTAAAGTGAGGGCTTCCCTCTGGTTCTAATTTTAGGTGAAAATATTGGGATGCTGCCATGTTCTGGTCAGCTCCGTGCTATAAGCACTTGATGGCTTGATGAGATTCTTAGAAATCTATTGATTCTATGCTGTATAAATGGAGGAATATATAGTTGGATACTACATACCATTGGATCTTAAGAAGCCATTAATTTTTAAACATACCATTATTTCATGTACCATTAAGAAATAAAACTACCAATTAAATCTTGACATCATTATCAAGAACATAAAGGGTGTAAGATTTTACTCTATTTCAAACCTAACAACTTAACTTTCCACAGTCTCACAAATGGTGGTAGAGGATATGCAATACTGCTAGGTCGGAGAGAAAGGACTGTTTATTTTTTCACAGTTAAAGCCAGAGTATCAGCATTTTTGTGCCAATTCCCAATTGCAAGTTAACACAGAGTAACATAAAGAGGATCATATGACATCTGTTCACACGGTAGCCTGCATTACCTTAGAGGAATTCTGTGCTAATGGAACCTGAATCTCTTATAATGGGTAGTCAGATACCTGGCAACCATATCAATTGGGTAATTTTCAGATCTCATTATCAAAAATATATATTACTTATAATATGATAATAAGTATCAACTCATGAGATCATTTTGGGCATTATATAAGATAAAATGTATACATGTATGTGCAGAGTAACTGGCACATAATAGAGGTTAATAAATGTTTATTTCTTTTTCTTCCTTTCGTATTTTCCTCTGTGAAATAGATACTCCCTAAATGCCACACCCTACCTCCCTAAATTCTATACACTTCAGCTGCTTAAAAACTGACTTTCTTGGGCGCCTGGGTGGCTCAGGTGGTTAAGCCGCTGCCTTTGGCTCAGGTCATGATATTAAGGTCCTGGGATTGAGTCTCACATGGGGCTCTCTGCTCAGCAGGGGGCCTGCTTCCCTTCCTTTCTCTGTGATCTCTTCCCTTCCTCTCTCTTACTGTGATCTCTCTCTGTCAAATAAATAAATAGAATCTTTTAAAAAAAATTGACTTTCTTTAAACAGGGAAAGTTATTGCTATTCCAAAACTAAATGTATTGGTAATAAGTTAAATTCTTGCCTTACATAAAGTGACAAAAGAACAAGTCAAAAGATGAGTTTGAGAACACAAATGCACCAGTAAATGAAAGTAATTAATATGGATGAATGGGGAGTGAACATTCAGAAAGTGAAAGTGAGGTCACAAAAGAAACATGCAGATTGTTTCTTTCAATTTAGCATTTATATGAGTCCAAACTAATAATAACCACATGACTTTGCCCAGGCAATACATATTCCTCTATATGATCTCTTTTATGAAGTAGAACAGAAATTTTGACCAAAATTCAGCCAGGAGCTGTTAGGAAATTTCTAAGTTAGACTAAATAAACTAATTAATTCAATCAGCTGATAGTATCAGCTTATCTTCTAATACTAAGACTATCTATTCTGAATATATATGGAGTCCTCAGCTTCCCTGTATCATCTGTAGTCTATGGTTGTAGATATGGCCTTACGAGAAATCAAGGATATGATGCCTCCATAGCAACTTCTTCCTAGACACGTCTCTGGAGGCAAGAATAACAAAGGCAAAAATGGACTATTAGGACTTCAGCAAGATAAATTCTGCACAGCAAAGGACACAACTGACTAAACTAAAATGCAGCCTATGGAATGGGAGAAGATATTTGCAAATGACACACCTGATAAAGGGTTAGTATAAAAAAATGTATAAGAACTTATCAAACTCAACACCTAAAAAACAATCCATTTAAGAAATGGGCAGAAGACATGAATAGACATTTTGCCAAAGATGACATCCAGATGGCCAACAGACACATGAAAAGATGTTCAATATCACTCACCATCAACAAATCAAAACCATGATGAGATAGCACCTTACATCTGTCAGAATGGCTAAAATTAACAGTAAAGGAAACAAAATATGTCAGTGAGGATGCAGAGAATGGAGAACTCTCTCTCACTACTGGTGGGAATGCAAACTGGTATAGCCACTCTGGAAGACAGTATGGAGGTTCCTCAAAAAGTTAAAAATAGAACCACTCTACAACCGAGCATTTGAACTACTAGATATTCAACCAAAAGATACAAAAATACAGATTTTAAGGGGTACATGCACCCCGATGTTTACAGCAGCATTATCAACAATACCCAGACTATGGAAAGAGCCCAAATGTCCATTGACTGACAAATGGGTAAAAGAAGAGGTGGTATATGTGTATGTGTGTGTGTGTGTGTGTGTCTGTGTGTGTCTGTGTATATACATGTATATACATGTATATACACAGACACACACAGACACACACACACACATCTATATATAATTCAGCCACCAAAAATAATTAAACCTTCCCATTTGCACTGATGTGGATGGAGCTAGAGTGTATTATGCTAATTAAATAAGTCAGTTGGAGAAAGACAAATATCATATGATTTCACCCATATGTGGAATTTAAGAAACAAAAAGATGAATAAATGGAAAGGACAAAAAAGAGAGGACGGGAAATCATAAAAGACTCTAAACTGTGGAGAACAGACTGAGGGTTGCTGGAAGGAAGGTGGGTGGGGGATGGGTTAAATGGGGGATGGGCATTAAGGAGGGCACTTGTGATTGAGCACTGGGTGTTGTATGTAAGTGATGAATTGCTAAATTTTACTCCTGAATCTAATAGCACACTATATGTTAACTAACTGGAATTTAAATAAAATTTTGGAGAAAGAAAGAAAAGAAAGAGAGAAAGAAAGAAAGAAAGAAAGAAAGAAAGAAAGAAAATGATGCCTCCAATTAAGGGTTTCCTTGTTATTTAGTAAGTCAAAGCTTTCTTGTTGATATATCTCCATATTTTTAATGTTGATAGCACTCAGATCTCTAATTATTTACCACCTGTATTCCCTTTTTCTTTCTTGCTTGTATTTCCTGCCAGTCAATTATTCTTTCACACAGCCATTTCAAAATGGATTGTTTTCTATGTTAGCACTGTACAATCCAGAAGGACTCAGATTCCTGTCAATATAGAAATAAAAGAAAAGGAAGAAGAGAGCAGACACACACACACACACACACACACACACACACACACACATCCACCCAAGCCACTAACCCTACTCAAATGTGGTCACAAGTAAAATTCAGCTATGCCCCTCCCCTCATATTAAAAAGTTCATATTTAGCTGCTTCCCTTCAACTAAGTAAATACCCCATGGAAGAAAATGAGTTTAGGCAGAGTTTTTATCAGATGGAGAGTGATGAATTGACAGCTTCTAAACCAAAAAAGTGAGAGAAGACAATGTGTATAGGCTGGCCTCCGGCCACAGTGAGACACTCGTAGGCAACCTTATGCAGACATCCTCCTGAAAATGTTCCTCAGGTTTCCCAAATGAAATCCAGACCAGTCTGACAAATCCGTGCTGTGAAAGCCACAGCCCGCGCAGTCTCCAGTTGCTGATCACGATGTCACCGCCTCATCTGTCTTGTCAGAAAGACAGCACTTCATTGAACAGAAGCTTATTGAGTGCTACACTTGAGCACAAAGACAAGTGATGCCTTTACACCCCATTCCTTCAGGAAGCCATGGTGTTAAATATCTGGCTTCATGTTTTAAAAAATTCAGGAAGGTAATTTCAAATGACAGCCTCACATGAAAAAAATTAGAAACAGGTGACGTGGAATTAAGCATTTAATGGCATTAAGGCTAATTCTTACCTCCATATCTCTATGCATGCTGTTCTCCCTCGGAAGGCCCTTTCTTCTCTGTGCCTCTTCCGCAGAGGCCACTTTGAAGCTCTATCGTCTATGGAGTCTTCCCCACATGTTTTTAGCCATATTGATTTCTCTCATCACTGAACCTGAACTCATCATTCACAACACACGTTTTACTGTTCAGTCTGTTTCTAGTTATTCTGCTCTTGAACTTAATTATAACCTTCTACAAAAAGAAAACAATAACTTTATAGAATTTTTTTAATATGTCTTTTCTTTGAATACTAAAGATACAGAATTTAAAGAAAAACAAGAACCTTGTCCACATGGAGGTGACTTTTTTATTTGAAGGAGACAATCAACATGAAGGAAAATAGTCTGTTCAGAAGGTTATGGGTGATATGCAAGAGAAATCAAAACATGGTGTATCGCCCTCGCCCCGCAAGGACGACAAGACGCCCTGGTTCGGATGCATCTTCTCTCTCTCTATTTCCGCAAGTCTACACACTTATATACGCTTACATGACCAATCAGCGAGCAGGGTACAGGAGGGAGCGAATCAGGCTGTGCACCTAAACGAACAACTTCGCTAGCAACCAATGCTGTTTACTTCCTCTTTGGGCGTTCCGCTTAGTCTCACGAGGCAATCCTACCCTGGCAACTAGCCAGGCGCCATCTTTTAATGGTGGAGGCCGCCCTGGCCAGGGGCCTGCCTCCGACAATGGTGATGTGATGTAATTGATGAGGGAGCAGTATTTTCTATTGGTTGATTAAGAAAATCCTCTCAAAGGAAGTGATATATAAGCTAAGTGCTAATTTATGAGAACGAGCTAAGCAGGCATTGATCTAGAAGAATGTACAAGGCAGAGGAAAGAACAAGTTATTACTTTGTGAGTTAAATTTTTTGTTTCCTTCAGAAAGAAAAAAAATTAACAGTAGCACTACAATTTGGCCCCCACTATATTTTTTGCCTCTCTAGCTCTGTCCCTAGCCCTCCAGTTTATCTTTTTAATCTCTCCAACTAGGTTTGCTTATCTTTTCCTCACCTCTGGGAGTGGATAAATAAATAAAGGAGTAGAACTAAGCTAACCTAAAGAAAACTCAGGAGAGCAGAGGTAAAAATTGTGTTAATAAAAATTAATGGAGAAAAAGGAAAAAAAGAAATAAACAGATTTGACCAAAAAGGGAGATTTTCTATTAATATGGAAGAGCAAAATGATTTGAAGAAACCCATATCTACTTCATTCAACACACTCCACTTTCATTGCCTAGCAGACACGTAGCAGAATACTTGAATCATTTTCTCGTATGGAAAGCAGAGGTATGGTCAAACTTTTGTTTTTGCCCAGCAGGAAAGACACAAAATTTTAATAGTAAAGACATGACCCAATGAGTTAGGACACAATTAAAGTTTGCCTTTAGATGCTTATCTGGGGGAGGGGACACAAGGTTTGTATACAATTTAAAGAAAAAACAGAGTTGACTTTTACAATGTCATGTTTTGTTTGGTTTTATACAATGAATTATGCCAAGAATTCATAGGAAAATGTTCCCCCAGCTAAGGCTCCTTTCCACTGGCTCTCACAAAGTGTGTTTCTCGGGGTGAAGCAGGTTGTTGCTTTAAGTGAACCCAGGAACCTTTCTCTTTGGCTTCCTTCTTTTTGGATCATTTTCCCTATTGAGTTCTAGGAGCTATCACAGTTCTTATAGTGTGTATGCTCAGTACAGGCATTAACTGTCTTGGCAAGACTCTTGACGTTGTTTGTTTACAACAATGTCAACAGCATACTTACAAAACATGGTAGACTCTTCCATTTCCATCATGGTAACATTTGTGGGGCAATCCTTTTAGAACAGTACCCATTACCTCAATGTGGCAGTGTCACCTTGCTTGTAGATTCATGTGTATGTGGCTAAATAAGCAATTCTATGTTTCCTAAAAGACCTAAAGTGCATATGATGGGTGCTTCTTTTCTTTTCCCTTTGTGTTAATCATTCTGGTGAATCACTGGAAAATGGCAGTTCCCATGGAAAAGAGCACAGGGTTTTAGTTTTTTAGTTGTTGTTGTTGTTTTTGTTTTAAGCCACTCAGATCCAATCCAACATTTTTTTTTTTTTTTTTTTAGATTTTATTTATTCATTTGCCAGAGAGAGAGAGCAGAAGTAGGGGGAGCAGCAGGCAAAGTGAGAAGGAGAAGCAGACTCCCTGCTGAGCTGGGCGCTTGATGCAGGACTCAATCCCCAGACCCTGGGATCACGACCTGACCTGAAGGCAGAGGTTTAACCATCTGAGCCACCCAAGTGTCCCTCAAACTTTCAACATACATAAAAGCAGCACCTATTGTTTCTCTGTAATTGTGAGGGGAAGTACATGGAAATGTATCTGTGAGAGATGTCCCAGGTTAGAGAAAATAGGCCAAATAAAGATATCAAAATAAAAACCAGTGCTCTTGCCTAAATAAGAAAATCATAATGGAAGCCACTGCCTATAGATCGATTGTATCTTTGGACTAATGTAATTGAGGATTATCATTCACTCAATATTATGCAGTCTTTTTAGTGCCTCAAGGTGGCTGACATTCTTCCAATACCAAATGATCTCTCTTTATGGGCTATTACCTCTCTTCTTGATTCATTCATTCAAGAATACTATGTGCACATATATTTTAATCAGCTCAGGTAAAAAAGATGGATCTATGCTGCGCTAACCGAATAGTAAAGTCAGGTGTCAGGAGGAATTCCTCCAACTATAAAAGTCATTGTTTGGTTTTTGTTTTCTGATTGATGAGAATTACTGCTTTGTGTAGCTTTAGATCTGGAAAGCCCTTTCAGCAAATAGATTAAACCGCACACTTTAATATTTAAGCAGGAAAGTGGTGGCAAGATTCATAACACAATAAACTACCAATTGGTAACATGCTATGTTAGTCAAAGTTATTATTAAGAGCTACTTAACTAGGTATTTCACATTTCACATCTTCATTAAACACTGTAATACTTGCTCTCTTCTAAGTCTCCCATGCCTCTGAGTGGGAGAACCGGTTAATTCTATTTTTTCTTTATTTCCTAGGTTCATAAGGACTATTTAAGTTTATTGAGATGATTTAAAGATCTGTTCAAAGAACAAAAAAGAAAATGAAAATGTCTTTAAGAAAAATTTAAATAAGGGTTCATGTGAAAAACCAGCCTGTTTAAAAAGGTTTAAAAAGTATACCTTATAGAGCTTGTCCACATTATGTTTTTAGAAATCTTGAGTTTTTTTCTTTTTTGGTTTTTGGTTCTTTTAAGTAGTTCTAGGGACCCTGTCCCTATAGTGTATAGACCTGAACAAGGCATTTTAGGTGAGTAAAGAGCAGGTACAAAAGCATAAAATCATGAAATAACTGAACTATCACAATAATATAATATATATTATAAGTAATATATATTACATATATAACATATAATTATAAATATGAATAGATATACATACACGCACACACACAAAATAGCTAAGACTTTCCCCTGTGGGAAACTGAGAACCACCGCAGATAAGCCCTACAGCAACATGATCAGATTTCATTTCAGAAAAAAAAAAAAAAAATCAAAAATTTTTTGAATTTATTTCACAAAAGAATTCAGGTGAGAAAGTAAAAAAGGGATGTGGAAGGATAAAGCTGCAGGAAAATGTGATAGGGACCAGAGTTGAAGAGGGAAATAAGGATTATATGAGATTGGCCGGTGGAAATAGTGCTATGAATGGAGAAATAGTTAAGAGAGAAGATCGACAGAGAAAGAAATACAAGGATGCTTCCAGGATTCCGGTTGTTATTATGAAACAACTTTCACTGATCTCAATTTGTGTGCCTATCAGTATTCACCCACAACAACCTATTTATTTTTTTTTTAATTTTTTATTTTTTATAAACATATATTTTTATCCCCAGGGGTACAGGTCTGTGAATCACCAGGTTTACACACTTCACAGCACTCACCAAAGCATATACCCTCCCCAATGTCCATAATCCCACCCCCTTCTCCCAAACCCCCTCCCCCCAGCAACCCTCAGTTTGTTTTGTGAGATTAAGAGTCACTTATGGTTTGTCTCCCTCCCAATCCCATCTTGTTTCATTTATTCTTCTTCTACCCACTTAAGCCTCCAACCTATTTATTCATAAAGGAATCTTGTATCATTCAGTGAATTTTCATGTGATAAACATTTTAATATAAGAAGTACTCTAATAGGTCATGGCCTCATTTTTGTAAAACAAGAATGATGCTTTATTTTAAAAAGTCTAAGTCAAACGACTAAGTCGAGGAAACATTGTGTTTTTCACCACTTTGCCTCCATTCCAAGGCAGCTGATGAGTAGAAGCTCATTCATGTCCCCCCCCCCCCCCCCAGGCTGACCTCCATGGCTGGATGCTTAAAAGATGCATACACCAAGCTAAAGATCTTCTGTAATGGTTTTCTAGTTCTCCCAAATGATTCATCCAACCAATCTTTCACTTCCTCTCTCTCAATCTCTCTTTTTTCTCTCATTAATAGCTGTCTCCAGGGCCACTTACAATGTAATAGTTATAACATATGTGAAAGTTCAATAACATGTTAGGTGGATTCCAGCCAGTGACTATCTAATCTTTTTTCAGTTTTTTTTTTTTAATATTTTATTTATTTATTTGAGAGAAACAGCACATAACCAAGGCAAATGAGAGAAGCTGACTCTCTGCTGAGCAGGGAGCCTGACACGGGGCTCGATTCCAGAACACTGGTATCATGAACTGAGCGGAAGGCAATTAACTGACCGAGCTACCAAGCTACGCCTCCTCTTTCTGTGCTCTAACCCGTTAGAAAATAATATATGTCCCCCGACTTTTCTCCCTTTCTTCCTTCTTTCTTTCCTTCCTTCCTTGCTTTCTCTTTATTTCTTTCTCCTTTTTCTTTCCCCAAATATGTTTCATTATTTACAAATAAAAAAAATTCTTCCTCAGTTCTCTTTGAGGCATGTTGTTTCCTCCAGGCCCCTGTTGCTTATCTATAATGCATATAAGCCTGCTAAAGCCTAATATTTCCTGACCCAACAAAATATATTTTACTTTGTTTAACCCAGCATTTTCCAAAACATATGCAACCTGAGAATTATTAGTATATATGTCAACTCCTAACTAAAAATAATTCAAGAAGTGCACTTGGGGACAATTATCAGAGTACTCTAAAGATTTGCTTATGAAAGTACCTGAAGAAATACCAAGATGTTGTTGCTGTATGTTCTCTGAGGAGAAAATTATGTATACATGTGTGCATGTGTGTGTATGTGTGTGTGTGAATAGGCAACTTTCTGTTACTTATTTTAATGGGGACATAAAAACAGATTGGTTCATTTTAGTCTATGGCTAAGGTGCTACTTATATACATTTTAATATATGGTGGCATCTATTACACAGTAAAAATACAATTATTTTTGTACCTATTTTATTAACGTATAATTATAACACTGCTTTTAGTTGGAAAGAAAGAAAAATATATTTATTTTGTATGAACATATATATTTGTCTGCATGTTTCCTTATATATAAATGTATATTGAAGTTTGGCTACGAGAAAGTGGCTGAGATAAAAATACTGAAACCCCTATAAAGGCTCTAAAAGATTGGAGGAGGCTGAGGCTGCGGGCTACTGCTTTGAGCTGTGGAGGTGCTGGTTATATAAATAATGTTGAAAGATTTCTCCTTTCATACAAATAAAAGGATCAGGGATGCTCACGGTTCCTGGTGCAAGAGCCGTAATATAGCAAGGCCATGATATCATGGACTATGACCAATTAAAACCATAGCAGTATGTATGAACCAGAAGGATCAAAATATGTGATTTCAAAGGGCATCAGTATAAGCTTGAAATGTAAGGACAGGAGTCATGAAGATCAAGGCTGCTGTCTTCTGCCCACCCTGTCTACTGCTGTCCTTTTGAGGCAGCACAGATCTGAATGGAATGAAGTCTCCTCTACATGACCTTTCTTAAGCAAGAAGAGTAGAGCAGCCACTCTGACTTGGCAGCCTTAATTTTATCTCTTTAGACTGAAGTTGGGCAAATGTGCTTTAAACACTAAAGTTTTAGGACAAAATTAATGTACCTTAAACACATTTTATATACACAATTGGACTTTGAACACAATGCAAAATCACATTTCTTCTCAAGTTCACTGTTTTTATTCTCTGACTGGTGAAAATGACAATTCTTACAGTCTAGTCTGATCATACCTAGAAAAACAGAGAAAGCTTTAAAAGACAGAAGAAAGGACTTTATTGTTATAATAATGTTCTCCTTAGATAACATATCTCTAGATCCTATATTCTTAGGATAAGACATGATAACAAACATTTATTATCTCACAGTTGTTAAGGGTTAGAGATAGAAGAGTAATTTAGCTGGGTGTTTATGCCATGGGTATCTCTCACAAGACTGCAAACGATGGGACAGCCATAGACTTTATAAAAACCGAATCTCAGAAATGACTATCCACCATTTCTCTCCTTATCTTCTATTCATCAGCAATGAGTTGATTCAAGTCCATTTCACAATCAAGGGCACAGGATTACAGAAAGCTCTGAATGCTAGGTGGTCAGGACCATAGAGAATTATCGCAGTGACTGCTAAATACATATAAAAAAGAAATTAACTGAATCTTCAAAAAGTTAGCTGACTTGGTCAATGGAACCTGGTTCTCTTGATTAGTTTGCATTCTAATGTCTATTTCTAGGAGTAATGTATGGCTGTTTAACATTTTTGAACAGTGATTTTTTTTTGCATGATCTTTAAAAATGGTTACAAACAATATCTAAATAATGAAGAGTTGGGAATGATTCTATATAATAAACACAAGACAGGATTCTTTGAATAACAGAAGGTTTGCAAATTTTAACAAATGCAATTTTTTAATTCTTTGCTACATGGTATAACATAGCAATGGTAACCTTATCCCACAAATATTAGAAGTTGAATGTAGAGTATTTGTAACTTTTTTGACATTGAGGTCCCAAATGCCCCTATCAGAAGACAAATAGACATTTTGGATAGAGACACAGCTGCACTGCAACAGAGACAGAGTTCATCATCTTTATGGTGTTTTGAAAGAACATCGGATTCAATCCCAGGTGTTCCAGTGCAGGAATTCCTTATAATTACAGAACTAAAATTAAAAAAAAAAAAAATGCTCTCAGCAATCATTTGGTCTAAGACCATCAAATTTATTTCTTAGTGCCTGTTCAAGGGAAAGAGTAGGCTAGTCATAGTGAATAGGAAATGCAAAAATCCCGAAGTAGAATTTTAACTAGTGTATTTGTACACAGACCAAAGATGCCCCAAAGCCAGGCAAAACAGAGAAAGAAAGAGAAGATTGGAAAGGGATAAGATCAAAAAGATAGTGGGTAGAGAGGGACAGCTCCTGTAAGGCTTTGTGATGTGAGATACCATATGGGGCAGGTCGTGTAGGGCCTAAGTGATAGGGATGCCATTGAAGAATCATGAGCGCAGAAGTGACCTGATTTTACTTATCTTTTAAAAAGCATTATTTGAGCTGCTCTGTTGAGAATAGACTGTAGGGTAACAAGGGGAGCAAAAGGGAACCAGTTGGGAGGTTATTGCAATAATACAGGTGAGAAATGATAATGGTTTTGAACATGGTTTATAACAGTGGGGATAGTAGAAAATGATCAGACTTTTGAAAATAGAAGCAGTAAGCCAGATGTGTCAGATATAGGCTGTGAGGGGGAAAAAAGAGAGAGAGAGAGAGAGAGAGAGGAATAAAGGTGATTCTGATATCATTATTCTAATAGCAAAATCTTTCCTTCAATTAAAATACTTTTATCCGGTGGAAACAGAGCCAAACGGATTGAAGCAGAGGTGTCGAGCTCAAATCCCTCACCCAAGATACTCTTTTGACCCTGATATCACCCTGACAACCGGTAGAAATTCTCAGAGAACAGTTTGAGAAACACTTGTAGTAGGTACACATTTCTCAATCTACATGTGTCTTTTTAAAAATCATACCTGAACTTAGCTTGAACTTAGTTTCAAACTTTCATCCCAAGTGATTACCAAAAACATAATCTTATTCAATCTCAGGTAAAGTCATTTCAGGTTATAATCAGTAAAGTTTTAGAACCTTCTGTAACTCCTTTGAACCAGGAGTTTTAAGGTGCCACAGTGACACTGGTGGAGAAGGTCATAATGCTTGCTAGTATTGTTTACTGGGCCACAATTTGTATCTAATGCAATGTAAATCATTATATAGCCATAGGCACCTCTCCATTCATCTTAGTGCCCCAAGTTAAATTCAGGCTACATATGTATGGCTCTTTCAACTGTTACTTTGTTATGTCTCCTTAAACTGACAGGGACACAGTAAAATGCAGCTCTATTCTTGTCCCGGTCTGGTGCTGTAGAAAGCTTGGTAGGGCGACTTCAAACCGTATTCACCATTTACAGCTACAGCGACCATCTAATTTATCATTTGAAACTGGGACATGTTATCTGAGACAAATGATATTGAAAAGCAGATGTAAATCAGGACTGTCCTGGGCAAACTAAACTATATAATTATTCTATGTCCAACTCTGATAACTATCTATCTTCTCTTGTTCTTATGCTATCACGTTATAGTAAATGCCTGCAAGACGGAAGATTTTCAGGTTTTGACAGACAAATTTGGAGAGCACAGCTTCTTTAAAGTCCCAGATACCCAAAGTCAGCAGGTAGTTTTATTACCTTATAAACGTGAACACTAACATTCAGGCGTTGAGGGGTTAAAGCACAGTCTCTTCCTCCACGACACCCTTCCCATCATTGTTATGTTCAAAACTCAGTCCAGAAGTTTAATCTCTTCTGGTGTGGGAGCAACTGTCCAGTGTCTTAAGTGCTCAGGCTGTTGTAACAAATGCCATAGATTGCTGCCTTATAAACAACAGAAATCCATTTCTCACAGTTCTGAATGTCGGGAAGTCCGAGGTCAAAGCAGATTCAGTATTGGGACAGAGCCCACTTTCTGGTAAATAGATGGCCCCTTCTAGCTGTGAGTTTACTTGGAATAAGAGAGGAGGGAGCTTTCTAGTGTCCCTTTTAAGCACACGAATCCCATTCAGGAAGGCTTTCTTCCATAATCGCCTCTCAAAGGCTCCACTCTCTATATTTATATATTTTTCATTTCAAGGATTTAACATACAAATTTGGAGTAACACAAACACGCTGTCTGTAGCACCTGGGAAGTATTCTTCCAGATCTCTTAAGTTTACCCATGTTATTTACTTAAAGGTCAAACATGCACAGTGTTTGTTTCCTGATTTTGCAACTATGACCATGTAAGCAACTGTAACCAGGTGACTCAAATGGGCTCATCTATGGGATTAAAGGGAAGTGTGGGGTAGAGTAAAAACACAGTAGTAATTTCTACTGTCATTCAGTCAACACTGATCACATAGTAAGATAATAGCAATGTTGGGATGACGATCAGTTCTCCTGTCGCCTCCTCTATTGGACTTAATTATTTGATGATACCTTTAAAACCACTGAATTGTCTTGTTTTTATTCTTGTTGTTGTCCCTGAACTCTTACCAAATAATATTGTATCAAGGTTTTAAATCTCTAGGCTTTATAACATGCACAACAGTTTAAGAGAAACTTGGTGTCTCTCGGTATATGTCAACTTCTTGATTTAATGACCTACATTTTTAACTTATCTCACTATATTTTAAAGACTACTATAAAATATGTAGTGAAATAATTCAATCAATTTGTTTAAGTAAAAAAAAAAAAAGAAAAATCTTTATAGAAGTTAATATTGCTATGAAGACCACAACGATTTTAAAAATCTGCTCAATTTTAAAAATTATGGAGGTTTTATTACTTACTGGGTTTAGTAAAATATATCCACCACCTAATACCAAATTTCAGAAGCTTAACTGCACAAAATGTTGACATTCTTTAGATTAATAGCATCTTGGGATAATTAAAGGTTATACTGTTTCATTTATAAAGTACTCATTTATAAAATACTAAAATAAAAAATTAGTGAGGAGCAATTAGGAGCACACTTTGTTCCTAACTATAGATAAATCATAGCATGTAAGGCTAGAATATCCAAGACATAGGTTATCAACATAAAAAGGAAATAACTCATTTTGTAAATATGGAAAATACTCGAAATATAAAATTAGGTTTCCCTTACATTCATATAAACTCCTAAATTCTTACTTATGAGTTTAGTTTTATTCAGAATAATTTCTTGATCCTATTTGAATCTACATATATAATAAGAATAGAAAAAAGCAGGTGCTTTTAAGATTTTTATTTACTTATTTGACAGAGAGAGACACAGCGAAAGAGGGAACACAAGCAGGGGGAATGGCAGAGGGAGAAACAGGCTCCCCACTGAGCAAGGAGCCCGATGTGGGGCTCAATCCCAGAACCCTGGGATCATGACCTGAGCCAAAGGCAGAGGCTTAATGCCTTAGCCACCCAGGTGCTCCAGGTGTCCAACTCTTGATGTCAGCTCAGATCTTGATCTCAGGGTTGTGAGGTCATGCCCAACATATAGTAAGAAGCATATGTTAATTGAAATATGCTAAATATGAAAAAATGAAAACTATTTCAAATTTATTTACTTATTCATATGTTCATTTATTTGACTTTTTTTTTTTTTTTAATACTATTGCTTAGGTCCTATTCTATCAACTAAAGCAATACAAAGTATCCAAACTCAGGATGGTTTAGAATCTAATTAGGGAGTTCACTGTAAATGAATTTAAAAGTAATTATTTAGAAATATAATTTTAGAAATATAATGTAAAGTAGTTTTGAGCTATGTAAAAATAAATAAATAAATAAATAAATAAATAAATAAAATGAGTGAGAGGAAAAATGAAAGATGTAGAGAAAGAGAGGAGGGTGCTATTTCATATGACTTGGTCTGTATCCATAAACAGAGCCTAAGTCAGAGGCATCTGGGTGGCTCAGTCCATTAAGCATCAAACTCTGGGTTTCAACTCAGGTCATGATTTCAGGGTCATGAGATCAAACCCCGCATCAGGCTTCACACTCAGCACAGAGTCTGCTAAAGTTTGCCTCCCTCCCTATCTCTCTCTGCCCCCTCCCCATGTTCTCTCTCTCTCTCTCTCTTTCTTTCTCTCTCTCTCAAACAAATGAATGAATAAATAAATCTTTTTTAAAAAAGAGCCCAAGTCAAGGATTAATGTTCAAATGACTTATTAGGAAAGTATTCTCAAAGGAAGGGAAGAACTTGAAGTGGACAGAGCAGAAGAAAAAAGCATAATAAGAATATGGTCTACTGCTAGAGACGAGCTTCAATCTGATCCCATGGGGAAGATGCAGAATATCAACTGACCCACAAACTTGGCCTCATACCCCTGCCAGTTAGTGTATGGCCAGAGTTTTTGATTTTCTTTCTTGAGGAGAGGGTAAATTCCAAGTGATTCCTCTTGACCTTTTCCTCTAGCTCCTCCTCTGCAGGTCAAGGAGAAGTGTGAGGATTGTATCAATAGCTAAATATATTCATGAGGTACCAGGAAATGAGCATAGGCTGGACCAAGGTGGGTCCAGTGGATCCTCTAGGAGATGGAACTGAGCTCTATTTATTAACTGATCTCCTCCTCTCAATGGGGGGGTGGAGAGATGATGAAAACACTTTCGATCTCAAATATCATTGTCAATTCAGTTCTTATATCCAAGAGTCCTCTAAACATCTATTATTCCCCCTTGTGTGTGTGTGTGTGTATGTGTGTGTGTTTACTCAAATAAATGATGATAGGTCATTCTGGGGAAGAAGTAGGAACTGAACAAGTGATCGGGACTTTCCACTGGGGCAGGTGACCACCACTTCTGCTTGTCCATTTCTGATTATCTAATTATATACTAAGTAATAATCTGTCAGCTGCTTATTTATCTTGCTCCAGGAACAGGATGGATCTCTTCAAATCTTATCAAAACTCACAGACCATCTAAATTATTTTCAACATTTTTATATATTTCACTAGTGCTGCATAATTAATGTTGCAAAATGCTATTCTTCATGTTATAATTTTAATTTGACATACCATCTGAAATTTTTAAAACCAAAAATAACATTCTGTAATGTAAAATAATAATAATCATCCTCTCTGTGTTAGGCACCGTGCTAGGCACTGTGTTAACTCAGAGCCAGAAGTGTCACATTCAATTGCTAAGGTAATTTCAGAGAATCAGAGGCATAGTCTCTCAACCTCAGTTTTCCCAGGCTACAGACTGTAGATTTTCATAGTACTCCATGAAAATAAAAATATTTGCCCTATATTACCTTTCCATTTTAAAGTCCAAAATTAAAGATTTATTTTGAAAGATATAAAAGCCCTGTACACATTCATTTACATATATTCATTTGAGCAGATGTCTCACATTTGGGCTAGTTTAGGATACGTCTGTGTAGTTATGTATACATATATGTAGTTGGAGAGCGAAAAATTAATACATAAGTGATGAGTTGGAACATTAAAAAAATTTGGTCTACAGATAATTTTATATTAATAACCACTTTGTTAGCTCATAGAAGAATGTTACTCTTTTTTCTCCACTTTTTGAAATTCACTCTACTATTCTGGTCCTAAAATAAGAACTTTCTTTTTTTTGGCTTAAATTTAAAACTGGCCTTTCCAACACATGACTTTTCTTGCTTTCGAAAAGGCCTCCTCATAAAAGCTACAAAGGACTCTCACACTTCAAATAGTTCCCTCAGACATTTCGATAAGTGTAAATGAATTTTTTAATCTTCTGGCAGATTCATAATGCCCCACAGATGTGTCCCTGGCTAAGAAAATCACATAGACGTCTGTAAGAGGAATGCTGTCCACTAACAGCTGCTATATTGCTTCCAGGGCCTAAAGTGCTGTCCCCAGCTGCCATTTCATTCTTCCTAGAGTGCTTTTATGTTACAAACTTCCAAGTTTAGGAGAGTTTCTCTTATTATAGCAGCTCAGGGGCGTCTTCTTTCTGACAAACTCCCCTGCATATGACTCGAGACTGAGAAAATGGTCACCAAGTCCCTTTAAGGGTAACTTGTCAGGAGGAGAGTCTGTCTAGGTGGGTGGGGTGGGGGACACCGAGGGAGGGAAGAAGAAAAGGACTGAGAGAGGTTTAATCAGAAGCGACTCACTTATGTGTTATAGGGAAGATGTAGTTTCTCACCCAGAAGGGTCTGTGTTTTTAAGGAAATATATTGCTGAGGCATGTTCTTCAACAGTATTTGCTCTGAGGAACCCAAAGGGTAGACGGGAAATGGAAGAATTCAATTTGAACATGGCCCAGTGGTACAACTAAACACTTCTCATCTATGAATCATGCCTTCCCATAAACTCCGTTTACAATACTCGATTTCTTGAGTTAAAGCAACCTACAATGCTATAGTTTAATATGAATTAAAAGAACATAATTGCATACAGCAAAAACATTTATTGAGCATGACATTTGCCATTTCCTGTTACCACTCCTGCTACCCCTTCTTCTTTTTCTTCTTTTTCTTTTTCCTTTTTTTTTTTTTTTTTTAAATGAGGTATGGCTAAAAAAGGTAAATTTTATAGGTTATCAGTTTCATTTCTTCTCTCAAGCGTCAGGCATTTCATTTCAGTGCTTCACTTTTCAATTTCTTTTTCTCATTATACAATGTATTCATTTTAAAGATCTTGTAGTTTAACAGGTATTCACTTCAGAAGGCTTTTCTGGAATGGATTTTCTACCAGGAAGGTAATTTATCATATTGAGTACTGTCTCTCAAGCTAAAAAGGAAATTGGTAGATAATAAACATTCCAATGCACCCTTCGTATTTGCAAGTGCAGTCTTTAAAATAAGATGGATGTAGTTTAAGCAGTTTCAACAACGTAGAAGGCAGGGTCTGACATGTGTGTACATTTGGTTCAAACCATTTTTTGAAGTTGGCCATCTTTCTTGGCACACTGTATTAAGCATTTGTAAAGCTTGAAACCTAGCCATGCTTTAAGATAACCAGAAGTGCTACTTTTATAATTCAGACACCTATTATAGACACATCCTATTTTAAGAAATCCTTACACGAAAACACACTTCTCTATATACAAGTTTTTTAAAGTAATTTAAATGGTAAATATGAGACATATTTATAACGCTTTATATTTTTCAAAATTTTTAATAAAAGTTGATTTCATAGCCAAGTTTTTTAGGAATACTTCATTTTCAGGAAAAGAATGTTAAGGACTGTGTCTGACTTGTCAGTTTATGGGAGAATGAGCATATAACACGGGGGATTCAATGTTGGGGACTTAGTTGGGGGGAAATTCTGCATGTCTTCCTGCATCTAAGTGCCAAATTATATTTTGTAAACATACGCTTAATGAGAGACTGGACACAATATTTCACAAAAACATTTTGATTGACTCCCGAGCCTTCTCCATCATTCCTGTTTGTGCAGAAATTACTGGAACGTGGCGGACTGTGGCACCATACGCTCACTACCATGACCTCTCCAGAACGTCATTCATTCATGTGACATGTACTTCCTAAATGCCTCCCACTGGCCAAGTATTTACTTCAATATAATATGAATACAGCAGTTAACAGAAATAGCCTTTACTCCATGGAATTTAATTTAATTCTACTGGGTTTTTTTTTTTTGTTTTTTTTTTTTTTACTTTTCTTAGTTTCCCTTTTCCTTAACATAACTAAATATTTCATATAGTGATAAGGGCTATTATAGACCATTAAGCGGAGTAAGGAGTTAGAGGTTGGAGTGGAAAGTGTTTGTTAACTGTGCCGGTCAGGGAAAGCCTCACTGAGGAAGTGGCCGCACTGGGGAGTGAGGCATGTCAGGATCCGAAGTTGTCCTATTCAGGCAGGGGAAGCAGCTTGGTCAGGAAGGAGGAGATCGTGGGAGATCAGAAATTTAGACCACGGTTTCTGGTTCAGTTTATTCTGCAAAAAAGAAACACTGAAGTCTTTTGGCAAGAAATTTTCATGATGAGATTTTAAAATTTAAAAAGATCACATTACTGAAAAAAAAAAAATGTGAGCATTCCAAGGGGCAGGGAACAAGTTGATGGCAAGCATAACGTCTAGAATCTTTGTTTTTGCATCTCCACTGCCCAGCACAGTCCTAAACAACATGATAATTGCTCAATATGTGTCTGTTTAATTACCAATTTCAAAGTAGTTATGAAAGTGATATACAAAAAGCAACCTTAAGCCTACTCCTAGTGGAGGTCTAGCTCTTTGAGGAAAGATTTAAATGGTTGGTCTGATATCTGTAAGTAGGCAAACAAATTCTCTAGTCATTTGTACTTATTTAACAAAGGTTTCCCTTTCTAAGAGTACAACTCTCGTAACAGGACATTATTCTGTCCCACACAGTCCAAAAGGTAAACTATGATTTGCTCAATATACACTTTACTTAAAAGGACACAACGGTGGGGCATCTGGGTGGCTCAGTGGGTTAAAGCCTCCACCTTCGGCTCAGATCAGGATCTCAGGCTCATGGGATTGAGCACTCCAAGTGCTCCCGCCTCCACTCCAAGTTCAGCAGAGAGCCTGCTTGAGGATTCTCTCTCTCCATCTCTCTTTCCCTGCCTCTCTCAATACCTCTCCCTCAAATAAATATTTATTTATTTATAAAATTGTAAAAAAAATTATAAAACTATAAAAATAAATAAAATAAAAATAAAAAATAAATTAAAAATAAAATGAAATTTCATTTATTTATAAAATTGTGTAATAAAGGTACACAAAAGGAATATAAAGATTTCTAAAGAGCTATGGACATGGAAGACATCAGGAGCAAAGACTGTAAGAATTTCTCGTGGTAATCATATAGTCAAAGCCTCTGTCTAAAGTAAAGGGTAATTTTATTCCGAATTTTATTATTTGACTAAATATTTACAAACTTGGACCCAATTCCGGGTGAAACTGATAGCACATATTTAGAAATTATACGTTTTTAGCACAGTCATTACACAAGCATTCTTTTTTCTGAGGGTGTTTTGTCTGTGAGCTCCGTTCTCATGTTTCACTCACTTTCAATCACATTTCCATTTCACTGTTTGGAGAATAAAGCTCTAATTCATCGCCACATGCAATTTACAACAGTGATGTCTGGGTGGACGTTTCTTCTCTTAAAATGCGCACGCACAGATTGCTGCACAGTCTACCGTCTTTTGCAAGCCATCACTTGCAAAAAGAGATTCTACCAACAATCTACCAGCTCTGTTATCACTCAGAAGCTTGATGGCGGCAACCTTGGCTTCCTCGAAGCATCCTCTGAGTCACTGACACTGTCCGTTTACTCTCTTCCTTTCGGTTAATTTGGTCCGTTTTTCAATTCATCCCCGTTGTCAGTTTATACAATATATCAGCATCTTTCAAGTGTCTCTTTGGATCACGCAAGGTGAAAAAAATACAAGTGATGACCTGATCAAAAATATAAAGGGATCAAAATATATAAAGAATATATATATGGGATCAAAAATATAAAGAATTCTCCAGAATAGAAAATGATAGAAACAGAAGAAAATATCGAAGACAGTAAAGGAAATATAATTAAGGGAAACATAATTTGGGGATAATTACCCTGCCATTAATGCCTAATAGTAAAATATGATATATGTCAGAAGAGTTTCCATAATATCATTTATTCAGTAACTTCAGTCCCGTTGAATGCCTACCATGTGCCAGGCTTAACACTAGTGCTAACATTAGAACAGTGAGCAAGACAGGATTCCTTTTCTTAAGGAGCTTACATTTTAGTAGATACATACTGATAAAAATGTAATTCCAATGTAATGAGAGAAATGTTATCATGAGAGAAGTATGGATTAATTAAATAGAAAAAAGAGGTTTCGGTAGTACCTCCAAAGAGCACCTCACCCAGATTTGAAGGTCAATAAAGGCTTCCTGTAGAAAGTGTTATCTAAACTAAGACCTTAAATATGAATTAGATTCTTGGCAGAAACGGCTCCAGGCTGAAATTTCAACTTGTACAAAGTATCGGAGGTAAGAAAGAACACGATCTTCTTCAGAAAATGCAAGCGTAGTTTGGCTGAAGCATAGTATAAGAAGTGAGCGAGAAAAGGGTAGAGAAGCCATTTTCTCTATCTCATGGATGCAGGGGTAGAGAAAGCAGCTGAGAATGCAGGGTATTTCATGCAATCCCATGGTCAATGGGAAACACTGAGGAGTTTGTGTAGAGCTCACTCTGTACGTTGATTTAGGAATGAATTGGAAAGAGTTAAAATTGGGAGAATGGCAGAAATACTAATTAGGAAATTTCCAAAATAATCTGACCAAGATATTAACATATTCATACTGGGATTGGAGAAACGTTAATGGATTACACGGATATTTAGGAGAGAGAACAAATTTTATGCTCCCAGGTTAATCATTAAGTATCAAGAGAGTGAAGAGTTATGAGTGTCTCCCAGATTCTTGACTCTAGGGGGTGCTACATTCTTGACAGGTGACCCAAGCAGCATGTGCAGGTCAGACAGAGCTTCTTGTTATAACATATCCTATTTCCCTAGTTACTCAGGGTATTTTTTAAAAGAGTTTCTCATTGTTCAACATATCTAAAACCCTGTAATTATCTTAGGGACTGAATTGTGTCCCCATCAAATCTTTGCTTTGAAGCTGTAGCCCCAAGTTGACTGTATTTTGGCAGCCCCTTAAAGAGGTCATTAGAGCTAAATAATGAGCTCTTCGGGTGGCCCTAATCCAGTAGGACTGGTGTCGTGATAAAAGGAGAGATTAAGACCTACAGAAAGAAATGCCAGAGAGCAAGGTATATGAGGACACAGAGAGAAGAGAAGTTGGTCACTTTCAAACCGAGGAGAAAGGTCCCGGGGGAACCAAAACTCCTGACCTCTTAAGTCTTGGACTTCCTGCCTCTGGAGTCGTGAGGAAGTGAATTTCTGTTGTATAAGCCACCCATTATGGTATTTTGTTATAAGTATTTTGTTATAACAGACCTAGAAGCTAACACAAGCCCCAAAACAGAATTCATCTAAAAAGAAAATTTGCCAAAATTATATGAGAAATGCTTCATATTTATCAGAGATCATGTTAAAGTCTAGGGATAGTATATATAAGCTTAAAAATGTATCTTTTAATGAAGAGTAGCAAAGGGCATGTTGTAACAAACATTCCTTCTCAGTTAATGCTGCCACAAGTATTTTCAGGATTTGTTCAGGCCAATGGAAATTGTCTCAAGAAACTAATCATAAGAAATTAGGTTAACACAGCGAAATCATTCAATTAATGATCTCATGCAGTGGTTATGACATGGTTTGGCTTGAGGAAGATGTCCCCCACATACACACAATACATAGTCCTCTCCATCAGTCCTCTAATAAGAAAAAAATAATAGGCTTCCTAAATAAATGAGATACGAGGTAAATTCACTAACCCTTCTTCCAACCAGATTTCTAAGACTCGAATTCCTAAAACTTCTAGTACCACGACAAATCTCCTGCAAGCTTTTAATGTTTTCTTGGTTTCCTGGTAGCTATTGTAGTCTCAATACTATTGGGTTTCTGAAATTAAACAAACAGCCCAGCATTTTATCAATCATATTATTTTTCAATGGGGTGAAGTAATTTATGCCAGTGATTTCTACCTTCTTCATAAATTCATAATAATTTTGCAGGAAGATTAAGGCTCACATATTAGATTTTTTTAAAAAGAGTTACATGCTGTATCCAGGACTTCCTACAATGGTTGCCCTATTCGCTAAAATCAAGAGCAGCAGTTGTAACAGTATCAAATTCGAAGCACTAAATTTACAAATAGCTTTTCTCCCAGAATATTTTAAAGATAAATACGTGGTTATTTAATAAAATTTGAAGAGGGTATCTTTAAAATAAATTGCCCTTGGGGTGCTTGGGTGGCTCCGTCAGTTAAGCGTCTGCTTTGGGCTCAGGTCACAATACCAGGGTCCTGGGATTGAGCCCCACATTGGGTCCCCTGCTCAGCAGGGAGCCTGCTTCTCCCTCTGCTCCTTGCTTCTGTTCTTTCTTGTTATCTCTGTCTATGTCTCTCAAATAAATATATTAAAAATCTTAATAAACATTAAAACAAAATATATCTCAGGTTTAAAAAAATAAAACAAAAAATAAGATAAAATAAAAATAAAATACCAAAAACTCAAAAAATTTAGTTACTGATATTATTGTGTGGACACAGAATAACAAACAAAAAAATCCTCCTCTCTGTACTCCTACATTTTACCATTTTTAGAGCGTTTTCTGTGTTTGAATTTTAATAGTTTTTTGCTATTATCTTAGATTTCCAATATAGTAACTTAGGAAAATGACCTTGTATCATTTGTTTTGATTTTTACATACATGGTATCATTCAAAATGGCTCATATACAATATATACTTGTAGATGATGCAAACAGATAGCCTTATGTATATATACTTACTGAAAATCAAGAGATTTTCCAGACAGAGCCTGATGATTCCAGAGAAGCTATAGGAACATACTTAGGATTATTCCTGCCAGGTCAAAGTTTGAAGCAAGCACTCCAACTGGTCTTTATCATTGATGTAAATCTTATCGAAAAGCTATTACTGAGAAAGTAACTAAGCTTAAATTACATTGAAGAAAAATTCCACAAGGAGTTTTTATTCTTTTTTAATTATTAACATCAAAGGGCAAATTTAGTGGCATTAATTTAGGCTTGAAAGAAGGCACACTACCTTTGGAAAAGATGGTTCCACAGGGATCAATTTATAACACCAGTGTAACTGAAAATGTATCATGTTCAACAAGTTTAAAGCAAAAATAGTTGAAAACTGCTGGTATAAAACAACCTAGTCCTTTTCCAAATTAGTGCTTTAAGAGGCTCATAGAAAATTAATTAATGGCTCCAAACGACTGTTCAATGGTGGCCAGAATTTCTGTTCTCTTCTGTACTGCATCATAAGGGAGACTTCTCCACATCTAATCCACTGAGCGTGTTTTGGGGGGGGTGTGTGCGTGTGTGTGTGTGTGTACAAAATAATAGTGGAAATAAAAATGGGTCACAAAAGAAAGATAAAGATGCAAAAATTATTTTACTGCTAATGCAACAGTTATATGACAACATCTTTAAAATACGGAATTCATAGACATTTAGTATGCAAACATAATATAAACAAACAGCATGTCAAACAAACCAGGAATTTATGTACTTGGATGGATGGAATTTAAATCCTAAGATACAGAGCAGACTCAAATATTGGCACCAGTACATCCAGATGTCTAGTTTACTTTGTGCTATGTATGCAGTTGGAGAAAAAAGAAAAGCATAAAATAGAGCAAAGAGTGGGAATTATATAAAAGATCATAGAAGGTCAAAAAACACAGAAAATGAGGGCAAGTCACAGACCTAAACGATAGAGAACCTTGAGGGGTTTTCGTGAGAGCAAAGGGAGCGCTATTGACATTGAGCTAGCCACTATTAAGAAATGTGTGAAAAAGTGTAACTGAGAGATCGGGAGATGGAAATCAAAGTCAAGGTTATAGAATTTAGGATGCTCACGGACAGCCAACCACTACCTAGATTAGGTGGATTTTCAGACACCAAATTCCTCCTGCCTCCAGCAATCAGGACAGAACTTTTCTAATATCATTTTAACTTGCAGGTATTTCTTATAGCAATTTGCAAAAGTTTTATACTGAGGATGTGAAATGAAGTTGAAATGAAGTTTTGTTTCTTTGCTTGCTAATGGAGCAACCTAGGTCTCTTGTTAATATTCACTCTCATTGATACAATAGGATAGTACATAACATATACGATTTTTCAACATCTAAATGCACTGTATTTCTTTGTCTTTTATGAGTATTAGTAACTCAGAAGAGCGGTGTCACACAAGCAAATGGCATTAAGCAACACTTTCAAGGTGAGCAGCTCTAAAATAGGAATAGTAAGGACAGTTAATTAACCATTGCTTGAGTATTTAGGATAAGTCAGCAGAAAATATTCATGTAAAGAAGGCTAACATGAGGGTGCCTCCGTGGCTCAGTGGGTTAAGCCTATGCCTTCATTCAGCTCAGGTCATGATCTCAGGGTCCTGTGTCAGGCTCTCTGCTCAGCAGGGAGCCTGCTTCCCTCTCTCTGCCTGCCTCTCTGCCTACTTGTGATCTCTCAATCTCTCTCTCTGCCAAATAAATAAATAAATAATCTTAAAAAAAAAAAAAAAGCTAACATGGCAATGCCATTCTCTTTTTACTCCTACACACACACACACACACACACACACGCATTCAATTTAAGATTGAAGGTATGAATATTGAGTTCTTAACTCTTAATTCAGTTGTGTTCTTAATTCAGTTTTTTTTTCTAAAATCCAACAAAAACCTGACCTAAGGAAACCAAGATGCATCTCTAGTGTTTAAAGATTTTAAGATTTTTAAAAAGATTTTTAAAAAAGATTTTTTTTAAGATTTTTTAAAGATTTTAAAATTTTTTTTAATAGGTTGTAATCTTTGAACTTTGAAAATCCCTTTATTTTGGGCTCCCATCATACAGCTATCCAATGGGCAGAGATGTTTCTCAATGAAATGTAGCACCATCCCACCTGGAAAAGTTTAAAGGTTTGTCTTGCACAGAGAGTAGGTATGAAAGTAACAGTGCCACAACATATCTGATGAGCAGCATGACGCTTCTTCCTCTTGCAAGCAAACCAGGTGATAATTTGAAAGTTTTGCACCTGTCTTGGAACCTGTGACAATATTTGCCACAAAGTTTATAGAACAACATGCTTTCAGTTTGCATCTCTCTAGCTCTCCTGTAATGCTTGTGTTTATGGTCTCTCCTACATGAGTAACCAAATCAACACAAGGTCTAGTATTCATAAACATCGTAAAGAAACATCTTTGTTTTGTGAAGTTTGCTAAGTTTCAGTTGTTTTACTATTTGATCAGAATTTTGTTCTTAAAGACTCGCAAAGGCAAGTCACTACTTCTATCAAATATTTGAAAATGGTTCAAGGCATTTCCCTTCACAAGAAGAGTCTGCATTTGGGATTTCCTTCCTAAGTAATTGTCACTTGGGTTTTTACTTCAGAGATTGGGACATTTTTTCCAAAACTATTGTTTTAAAGTTATTAAAAAAAAAAAAAAAAAAAAAAACATTGCAAGGGAGCCTGGGTGTCTCAGTGGGTTAAAGCCTCTGCCTTTGGCTCAGGGTATGGGGATCGAGCCCCGCGGCCCCCCCCCCCCCAGTGCTCGGCAGGGAGCCTGCTTCCCTTCTCTCTCTACCTGCCTCTCTGCCTAAGTGTGATCTGTGTCAAATAAATAAATCTTTAAAAAAAAAAAAACTATTGTATTTTATATAATAGGATGTACCACTATAATTTTGACCCTAAAATAAACAAAAGATGTATAGTTTTATTCCTTTGGTTATAAAATATTATATAACTGTGTTTGCCATTTTATTAGATAATATGACTAGCTGTCCCATTAACACTAAATCGAAAAGTGTAAAATTTCTAGGACTTCTTTAACAAACTCAACTTTTTTTCATTCGCTATATCCTGTTCCCCTCAATACAAAATTTCTTTGCTGAGTTTAAAATAGAAATTCTCCTCATCAATCCAAACACACCTCTCATTATTCTCCAACACCCACTACTGCTTTGGACAAGTTTACCTTGCTGTCCCTAATGTACGTTCTCTGCTACCTCTGACCTTAACTGTGCTCCACTTCATTTGGGGAATGTCCTCTCTAGGGACCCAAACATCACTCCTTGGGTAATCCAAGCATATAAGTGATGTTATTTCAAAAAGTAGTAAGCAAATCTAGAAATATTATTGATAGGGGCGCCTGGGTGTCTCAGTGGGTTGGGCCTTTGCCTCAGAGGTCAGGTCATGATCTCAGGGTCCTGGGATTGAGCCCCACATCGGGCTCTCTGCTCGGCAGGGAGCCTGCTTTCCCCCCTCTCTCTCTGTCTATTTGTGATCCCTCTCTTTGTCAAATAAATAAATAAATAAATAAATAAATAAAATGTTTTTAAAAATTAAAAAAAATTATTGATAAATATTGTAATTATCTGCTCTTTTTCATATTATTGATAAATATTGTAATTATCTGCTCTTGTTCATATTATATGATCCCAGAAAATGGAAACTTTGTTAAATAAAATCTTGTGTAGGTTCAAAGTCTCTTAACAAAATAGCTTAATAAAGTGAATCACGAACATTTTACTGTATACTAATAATGTATTAGAAACCATGAAAACACAAACAATTTAGCTTTATAGCAAAGCATTGGGTAAAATGTTAATACATATATGCACTTGCCTATCGGTTATTATCATGTTAATTTAAATTGCTAGCTGCCCCAGGGCTCAGTTCCTCCCTTTGACTTTCCTCTAGTGAACCCAAGGCAGCTTCAGAATAAGAGCTCCCAACTCTTGGACAGTTGTGCTTGTTAGGCTTCAGAGTTTCTTGACATGTTTATTCACCCTGAGAGAAGTTCTCAGAAATTTCCTAAGGACTGTGTTACAGAACATTTGACTACAGTATTGCCCCTCCTTTTGACCTAACTTCTTCATTCCTCAGATGAAAGATGAACATGGAGAGTTCATGGGGAGGGGGGTGTTGCCAAACAGCAGGGGTCATGGGAAAATGGAATGATCAGGAAGGAACTTGCAGGAACTAAGTGTGAATGAGTGGTTGAGGGCCTTGCAGTAAGAGTATCAAGTTTCAAGCGGGACAAAGTCAGAAAAACAAGAGGATGAAAAAAGACATCCTGAAAGAGAACTGAGTTGCTGACTAGTATTTTTTGTACTTCAAAGTAACAGAGCACCGCAAATGCTAGAATAACGGAAGTATTATAACAATCACTACTTTCGATATAATCTGTGTACTTAGATGAGGAGACATGGCTGAGTTTGTGCTGACTTTGAAGGGATAGGACCTGGATTTGAGACCTTTTCAAAGACACTTTTCCGAGGGAAGGTAAACTGAGTCCCAGCAGAAGTTGGCCAGATGGAGGTTGAGACGCTACTAGCTCAAAAACTCATGAACACCTTTGAATGTGTGGATCCTACAAATGTTTCATTGTCTTAATTACTCCAGCAGCAACAACAAATGCCTGGCCCCTTTCTGTGTTAGACTCTGGGCCAGGCGGGGAGAAGAACGGTGTTGCTACTGGCTCACACGGAGAGTGGATCTACTCAGCATCCTTTTTAAAGTTCTTTCTATTATATTTCTCTTCTATTGTTCCCAACCCTTCAGTAAAATCTTGTTAAACGTTACAACCTGTTCTCAGTGATTCCTGTGGGGAGCTAAAAAGCCGGCTCTCTGCCCAAACTGAACATGCAGCAGTTTAGACCAGCAACAGCCGCTTGAGAGAAGTTACTCTTAAGATCAAGGGTGAAATAACATGCTCCAGGGCTTGTGGTAAACCGTGAGCAGCGGGCAGAGCAGGATTCTAGAGCCAGATGGCTGCTTGATGTGGCAGTGTCCAGAACAGATGTATATGCATTTGCTGGAGACTACCAGATGTTCCAAAGTAGGATAATCTGGGAAAAGCCTAGACATAATAGAGTCCCTTGGAGTTCCAGCTACATACTATGCATTAGAGGGAAAGGCCATGTGATATATTATTGCCTCAATTCTAGGATATTGGTTAGCATTAACATTAGATTTGTAATGGCGGCACATAATTATATATATTATAAATATACATTAACTTTTTTTAAAAAGGAGTAAATGGTCTAAGGTTTATTTTCATTTTGGTGCATTTTAATAATTTATTATATCATGGCTTGAAAAAATTAAAGGATGCATAACTCTCCTATAAGTAACTCTAATTATGTATTCACCTATTCATTTTAACTTTTAAAATCCTCTAAAATTCAAAGCCAATGCTTTTTTCTCCGTAAAATCTTTAAAAATAAATTCATTATTTTTCAAATGCCTAAATGGTCTCCTGCAGTTTACTTACTCCGTGGCAGGGAGATGGATTCAACTCAGTACCAAATCTAGAAACCAATCTATCATGCCTGGGCTATATGTGAATCAGAGGTGTGCGTTATGTGAGCAAATGAGGAAAGGAAACAAGAAGAAAAAAGGAAATACAGTAAAAGGAAAGAGAGGTAAATGATAATAAAATAGAGTCTTCCCCTACTCCTTTCCCCCATTTTAGACACCAGTGAAACTCTAGACACATTGTAAGTATTAATGGACTTTACTCTGGACGCCCCTTCAGATGTATATGCACATAGGAAATCCATTACATCTATATCCACTGCCTCTTAAAAAGAAGTTATGTCTTCTGGGACACATGTGGCTTACAGATTCCTCCAGAAATAATAGAACCTCACAGGCTATTTCATAGGTAAGAAAAAATGGCCTAAGAATTCTTACTAAAAAATTTGTTGGTAAGGACTGCAATATCATATATATTTTCCCCCGTTGGTTATATAGGGTTCCAAGAAAATGCAATACATTTAAAATGGAAAAATATTTTACATAGCTTTGTCCCTATCATTTATGTTTACCAATTTTGTGCTTAAGATACATTTTCTAAATTTATATTTCAGGAATCCTGCAAAGCAAAAAAACAAGAAATTAAAGGCCGATATTATTGTACTTGTAAAATAAAATATGACCTAATTACAATTATTAATATAAATTAGACTTGCTTCCTAGATGCTAAAAATAAAAATTGCCGATGACTATTTTAATAATTTCATAATTCTTACACTGTGTGTAGGATCTTATACTATGACAGATTTACTACTATTCTAATTTAATAGAACATAGTTATATGTTCACCAAACTATGAATTTATTTAAAGTGAAATTCTTTCTAAGATCCAGTGTAACTGTAATTTTTGCCAGCAGTAGTATAAATTGCCAGCAGTATTCCTTAAATTTAATCTTTTTCCTCCTTTCCATTTAATTTACCTCATCAAGCCACAAAGTAGTTAGGTAAATATTCTTTCATTTACAAAGATTGAACCCAATTAGAAATATGGGTTCAACTAGGGTTAGAAGGAAATGCATCCAACCAACATGGAGAACGAGTGAGTGAATGGATCGTATATCCAGTTGATGATGAATTAATAAAGATATAGAAGTCTAATTTTTATCTTACTCCATTCATTTTTTTTTTTTATTATTCAGTGACAACTCAGGTATTTATCTGCAAACCTTTGTGGAGAACTAAAATTTGTATTTTAAAATTCATTGTCATTAATTTTATTAATTGTTATCTCCTTGATTTTTGATGCATAATTTCACAAATTGCTTATATTCTACTCTATCATTTACAAAAATATCCTCCTTTATTCTTCATAATTATATTCTTTTGCAGTTATATCATATTCGGTCATGAAACCCACAAATATTCCAAATTCTAGCTGTGTATGCCATTGGTTAAGAAAGAAAACATTATTATTTCCAACATCCCTTACTTACACAAAGGTTCTTATTGAATTTGATGTTTCAAATAACACACTTGACAATTTTATTGTTGTCAGTGATAAGAGTGCAGCTCAAACAAAACAAATGTCCTTTGCTGTCAAAGACAAGGGTATCTCATGTCTTGAATGCCATCACAGACAGGAAATTGCTAGCACTGGTTTGAAACAGGGATTTCAGGAAGGAAAAGGCAAAGGCTTCTTGACAAACTACATTCTTTAAAAATTGTCCATCAATCAAAGGAAGAAAAATTCTTTAGATTAGATGTTAACTCTTCTAACAGAAGCATATGGTTATGCAATTACTCTCCACACAAGAAAAACCCAGGAATTCTAACAATTGCAAGGGCATATTGTGAAAGACTTCATGAGCTTTATCTATTCTGCTGAAATACTAGTGTTAATTAAATTGCATGTAATAAATTGAAGCTATATAGAAACAAGCATGCTAACTATACTTTTAAATCATATTGGTTAAATGCAAAGACAAAACAGGTAAAAATCTGAAAATAAAACTCACCTGTTCTAATTTTTCAAATGTAATCAGAATTTGTAATGCATGTATTTCAATGAAAAGGGCATGTGATAAGTAAATCACTCAAATATTTTAAAGATTACACATTAAGAATACGGTTCTGTCTGTACCCCCTCCATATTTACTGCTACTAATGTCTTGTTATATTATCTCAGGTGAAATCTCAATTGACTGGCAATAGATTATTCAATTCCTTTTTCTTCCAGAGCAACAAGACATTTTACTGCATTTTCTTTTCTTTGCGTTCTTGCCAAAGTCTTTTTCATAAAGATATACTGTATCAAGTGTGCTCCGCATGTTGTGAAAAAGATGTCTCCACTTTTAAATTGCCTTTGGGATGTGGTAAGAAAATTAATTAAATGTATTATATCACATTATTGACTGAATGACTTCAATGTCATCATTTACATTTCTCAAAATATTACTACATATCACAAAGGCAAATCTGATGTAGGAAACAAACCCTAGCCTGTGAGAAATGGGGTGAAAAAGTCGTTGCTCACAAATGAGTAGGATTTAATCAATAATTCTTGCTAACCCATCCTATCAGTAAGCTATTGCAGAACTCAAATATATTTCATGATTTAAAAAAAAAGATATAAAGTAAAAAGGGGGGAATATCACATTACTTTGTCTCTGAAATTAATAGAATAAGAACATAAAGGTCTAGGAAGCATTTGTATGTTTTGGTCTCAAGCATTTGTATGTTTTGGTGTGAGTGAGGTGTTAGATGAATTAGCTAACAAAGAGCCTATGCTTAAACCTGCAACTGAACTGGAAAAATATTGTCACTAATGGGAAAAAGGGCAGAGACTTTACATCTTTTCTGTATTCCATCTCGCTGTGAAGCCAATGGGGCGAGAAATATAGGCAGGCAGAGAACAAAGATTCATGACTGAGAACTCACTGAGAAACAGTTTAACATCTCAGAAAGAACAGAGAAGGCATCCCTAGTCATTAATTATCAAAAAGTCACAATAAAAAGCATTACATTGAGCTAAATGCTACCACCAAACTGGTAGCATTTAGCTAGAGGCAATATTATATAGAACTCTGAGCTGGGATTTGGGTGTTAGACAACACAGGCTCTCTTTCTGGTTCTGTCCCTCCAGTGTTTTATAACCCTAGCAAACCTAATTCATCTTTCTTAGTCTTCATTTCTCCATATTGACAAATGGAGCTAATAACTACAATCCGGAGGTACCCCTACGCCTGCAAGTCAATTTCTGCTGCTTCAGACACTGCACTGATGAACCTTGTATATTGACTTACAATAACTTCCTGCAAGTCATCAATGGATTCAAATCACCGTGGCACTCTGTTAGCTACTGATAGTCTTAAAATCACAAAGTAAAGATTGGCTCGAAGGGATGACTTTGAAAGTTTTGCAAGAAGTTTAAAGATATGTACTTGCTAATTCTTCTAAAGAGAGAAGCTCCTGATTTAACAACAACAACAAAAAGCATTACATGATGACCCACATTACGTAAACAAGCTCAAACTGTTCATGAAAGCAAACTGACAAGTAGATAGTTTTTCCCTTTAGGTTCAGACACAGTATTTGAATGATATGGGCTGGAATTTCTTGCTCCACGGTCTGAAAGAACTTTACATAAAGTTTCTAAGTATTCATGTCTATAAAGAAAGTTATTTCTTATGAAAACAAGCCTCATGCTGTATTTAAAACATATGACTTGATCTTGTAATAAATACCCAAGAATCATTTTTGATTAATTATAATAATTCAAATAAAGAAAAAGAATATAAAGACATATTCCATTGTTATTAAATATTAAAAACTGAAAAGGCCAAATTGTTTATATTATCATAGTCAGACTTATTCTAGCAAATATATTAAAAAGCGTAGTACTATTACTATGCTCTATGCCTCCCAGATACCCATTAGCCTTTTTTCTATTCTGCAACTATTTCAGACACATTCCCACTTCTAATCTTTGCACCTGCCTTTCATTTGGATAGTATGCTTTTCTTGTCAATGTTCAGGTGGCTGAATACTTTTTATCATTCAATTCTCAGCCCCTCTGTCACCTTTTCACAGTCCTTTGCTGACCACACTATCCAAAGTCTCTGCCCCAGTCACATTCTGTCACAGGACAGTATTTATATCCTTCAGAGCACTTACTGATCTCCGACATTACCTTTCTTAAATCACTAGTTACATATTTATATCTGTCTCTAATACAGTCTAGCCAGTATGGGAGACATCCTCAAGATTAATATCCAGGGATTAGAGTGTGACCATTCTAAACTTAATTGCAGGTGGCCCTTTTTAGAGACAGTGTGCTGAGAGTCCATTTATCTTTAGCTTTAAGCCTGATATTCAATTTGGGGACAACAGAGACATTCCAGATAGTTTACATTGACATTGTTACTTATCAAGAAACGAAATTCATTATCATGAGTAGGTGAGCTAGAGGTGTGGTAAAGGGCCTAGTTCTCACACTTCACACCTGGCTGAGAAAATACATCTCATTCCAATTATACATTAAATATTGTTTTTTTTTTAAATATTTTATTTGTTTATTTGACAGAGACAGAGATCACAAGTAGGCAGAGAGGCAGACAGAGAGAGAAGACGAAGCAGGCTCCCTACTGAGCAGAGAGCCCGATGTAGGGCTCGATCCCAGGACCCTGAGACCATGACCTGAGCCGAAGGCAGAGGCTTTAACCCACTGAACCACCCAGGAGCCCTACATTAAATATGTTTACAGAGAATATTTTTTTCTTTTCTGAACTAACGGCAGAGATTCAAATTACAGGTAAATCAAAGTCAGACAGAACTGAATAGTTGTGTTACTATCCCGTTAATATTTCATTTGTCTAACTTGAATGTAATATTGTAAAAATATGTAAATAGCTTTTTATAGAAATATAACAAATTTCAAAAGCTCTGTCAGTTCTTTAAGAGTGTTAGAATTGAGCAAACTTTTAGTAAAATTACCCTCTTACTTAGTAATTAGTAGAATTACTTGCATCTTCCCTTTCCTCCCCCAATACAATTACATTCATTGGCTTAGCTTTTATTGTTGGTTTTCTTTAAACAAAAAGAAACCCAAGTCTCCAGAAAACAGCAACTAGAAGGCTTCAAGGAACACAAGGAGCATGTTCTTTCTATCTCATTTATCTGCTTCTTTCTGATTATCTGTTTAAATAATTTTTCTCAACATACATACCCTCTTTGGTACTCAAGCCACATGAAAATGACCATCAATATCCCCTTAAATTCACGTGAAAGAGATCTAGTTGCATGGAGAGACCAAATTTCAGACCATATTTTAATCTTTATTTTTCTTTCCTTCCCTTTCTCCGGCCCAACTCCAAACTCCTGCCACCACCCACCCCCCCAATCAAAAAGGATTTTGAATTGCTTCTGCCTATCCATTGCCCATCCCTGGACCAACCAATGGCTGTCAAAAGCTTCAGTAATGGGTTCTCTTTACAGTTAAGGGAATTTTTTTGGATAGCAGTGAAATCCCCAAAGATATATTGAGTCAAGGTGATGAGCCCTTGTAAGATACCTGGACTTTTGACAGTAAGAATTTCATTACCATTGAAGGTTTCTATCTAAAACTCAGTAGTATCATATCTGCATTTTATAACAAAAATTAATGGAAGTGGAGAAAATAGTTTAGAGTTAGGCAGATTATGGAAATAGATATTAAGAGTTAGGAAGCTATTTTAATAGTTTAGAACACACGTTGGGTTTCTAATTTAAAGCAAAGTCAGTGAGGTTGTGATCAAAGTGGACAGATTTCAGAGATATTTCAGGGAGAAACTTTATAAAGTTCAATGAATGATTAGGAAAATTAAAGGACAGGTAAATGTTAAGGATGACTTTCTTGTTTCTATCTTGAATCATAAGTTAGATGGTATTTCCAATGCATCGGTAGGGAAAGTCAGAAAAGCAGATTTGGACTGTGGATAAGATGAGAACAATGAGTTCAGAGAAGATGAAATTATAGATAAAAATCATATAAAACTAGGCAGGCATGGTCTGGCTATAAAACCGAGGGTTCATCACGAAGAAATATGAGTCTAACTCTTTACACAATGACTAATCAGAAAATTTTGATAATAGGTTTTCTTGAGAATGTGACCCAAGGATATCACACAGCTGTGCCATCATACTAGTAAGCATTTTTTAAAAACTCTCGTTAGACCCTCATGCTCTCACATTTTATTTTCAAAATATTAACAATCTCTCTCTCCTTCCACTTTGTCCCGGCACAAGCACAGTGTGACACTGTGCACCTTTCACTACATTTTCTCCAAGTCTTGACATATTTCCAAACATGACTAGTCACTTGGAAGGCATCATCCATCATCCATTAACTGCATTTCTTGAGAGGAACATTTTGCCCAGAATCCCATTAGATAAAGTCTTCTTTTTAACATGTCATAATTTGACATTATCAATATATAAAAATACTGTGAGAAGTGAATAAATTAATTAAAAATACTAAAGAAAGTTTTCCTGAATCAAACTGGGTCTAATGTGAGAGGAGAAAATAAAAGGACCTAAATACCAGAAGATAAGGATCATTGGCAATTATCAAAACAGGCAAAATAGAGAAATTCTTCTCAAAGATGAGAGCAATGTTAAATGAAATTTGAATAATCAATATAGCAATGTTAATACATAATATTGATAAGTCCACTTCATTCATAGTTAAATGTGAATATTATCAAGTCACATTCAGCTCATTGATACATTTCAATAGTTTAAATTTTAAAAAAATTCCAAAAACCTAGTATTTGTTAAAGATACCTTCACACATGGGGATGTGAACAACGTATATTCACAATTACTCAAATAAGCTACACAGAAGCATGTATTCTTTGAAAAGTAAACTACCTTAGAGGATACATTAGAAAAAAAGAAATTGTGTATTTATAACCTTAGCATATTAACAATCAAATTAAACAGACTCCTAGTTATAAATACGTACACTGAAAGCAACCTGGCAAGTTTCTATAAATCCAAAGAAACTTATTGTCAAGCCAAATTTAGCATACGTTCTTAAACCTCTGCTGTTTCTCTCTCTCCCTTACCTTCTCAATTTCTCTCTCTGACCCTTTCTCTTTATCTGTCTCTCTCTCTCACACACATGTTATTTATCTTTAAAGATGCTTTAAATCCCACCATTAATCTAAGAAAGAGTATATCTGCTTATATTTTTTAAAGTGGAGAGATAAACCAGAAACAAAAGATTTTAGAAAAAAAAAGTCTATGGTCATACCATCCTGTAAACCCCCGATTTCTTCTGACCTCAGAATTGTGCCTCCTTAGTACTTAGGTAGGAGAAAAAAGGAAACAGAGTTGATAAAATAACATCAATATTTTTATAAATACAAAACAATTTTTAATATCAAAATTCCAATAGAAGATTAATAAAAAAATAAGCATAGCCTACATAGAGTTGATAAAAGTAACTACACTGAAAGGAACTACTTAAGTGATTTTTACTTATTTATTTATTTTTAATTATTTTTAAAGAATTTTTTTTTTTTTTAATTTAAGAGGAAGAGAGAGTGCACCCCAGCACACGTGAAGGAGGGGAGGAGCAGAGGGAAAATGAAAGAGTCTTAAACAGACTTTCAGATGAGCTCCACGTGGGGCTCAATCTCATGACCCTGACACTATGACCTGAGCTAAAAACCACAATTTGGACACTGAACTAATGGACTGAGGCCCCAGTTGCTTCTTTTTTTATTTGACTTTTAAAACACAATGAACTGTTCATTCTTAGTGGGATATACACTAAGGAAAAAAGTGAAAGAAAAAGTTCTCAAGCTATATTTATAGTCATTGTATTTTTGAGCATTAGTTTTGCTTTCCTTAGTGTACCAAACAGATTAAAAAAAAAGAGAGAGAGAAGAAAATGAATAATAATAATGCCGTCTATAAAAACTGAAAATTTTGGCCATGAGTAAAGGAGGCCCATATGTAAGAGGAATTTGAATAAGTAAAAACCTTGAATTCCTGAATTTGTTAAATTTTTATTGGAGCATAAACATGACACCATATATATATATATGTGTATATATATATATATATATATGATTTTTTAAAATATGCTCTACTTCTTTTCACTAAAAATGCCTACAAAGGAACAATAAATATCCCTCTCAAACAGAATTTACTTTCCAAATACCATTTCTCACAAAGGAACAAGAGTTCCTCAAAATTTCAAGCCGGGGCAGGAAATATACAAGATGAGCCTAGAACATGTTGTCAAACCAGACAGAAGAAAACAAACATTGGGATCATGTCAAAAGGACTCTCCTTGGGAGAAGTTCTCCCTATTCAAAACTGAGGAAATTTGAGCTTGAATAAGAATTATAATTTTAAGTGCTTAAAAAGCACATCAAATGTTTAAAACTGTAAGTTCTTAATAAGGGATGTCCCAGTGGTTCAGTGGGTTAAGTGTCTACCTTCTGCTTAGATTATGATCCCAGGAACCTGAGACTGAGTCCCACATTGGGGTCCCTACTCAGCAGGGAGTTTGCCTCTCCCTCTGCCTGCTGCTCTCCCTTCTTGTGCCCTCTCTCTCTGTCTGACAAATAAATAAATAAATAAATAAATAAATAAAATTGATTTTTTAAAACCTAATTGGAGATCTTGCAAGGGTACTAGTGAGCCAACTCGTGATTTTGAAATACGATAAATAAGGAAATGACTCAAACATCTCTCTTGCAATTCTATCCATTATGCTCTGAGCTCAAATAAAGAATTTATGGGGGAGAATTTTTTATTCATCTAAGTATTTTGGGTAATAGTTGAAAAGGAATGACTTAATTAGAATATCACCCTCTTGCAACCCTTTCTAGCAGTGATTATCAATGCCTGCTAAATTCACCAAAAAAAAAAAACCCAAAAAACAAAACAAAAAAAAAAACACACAAGCATCTTCTCATGGACATATACCACCACCTCACAAGGAGCTCTGCCAAAAACCAAAATAAAATCAAGACTCAACCTGATCACTGTATAGGAAGAAGAACAGATGACTCCTGTAGAAGTACCACAGGATGCAATCAGCACAAGTCAAACTGTGAGAAACCCTATAACACAGACTGTAAGTTTTCTTCAACAGCAACAACAAAAATCACAAGAAAAATACTACTGAGATGCAAGTAGAAGGTATAGGATGAAAGAGACTTAAGAGCATGCCTACCATTTGCTATGTATGGAAGTTATTTGGATCCTAATTTGAAGAATAAAATTCTTAGAAAGAGTAAGATATAATTGTGGGAATTTAAAGAATCTTTTTATGTTTAATCATATTAAAGGATTCTTGTTAGAGTTTTATATAATAAGAGAGGTTATATTTTTAATAGTCATCTTTTAGAGATATATTGAAAATACACATAAATGATATAATATGATTATCTTCATAAGATCTTCAAAATATTTTCAAGATAATCTTCAAAATAATCTTCAAGGTATCTTCAGAATAAACCAGGAGAGAAGAATAGGAACAAGATGAGAATATAAATGAACCCAGCTGGACATGAGGTTGATTATTCTAAGAGCTGGGCAATGAGTACATGGGATTATACTATATCATTTTCTCTTCTTCTGAATATGTTAAATTTTTTCATAACAAAAAGATATGAAATGTAAACAAATTAAATTAAATAAACATTTGTCTGAGTCTAACCAGAGCAGAAATCATAGGAGAAAATAGAGTACAAGGTCTTAGGAAATTAATGATTAAGGGAAAAATTTCAAGGAACCCTCCATTTCTGGTGTCCTCCCCTAAGCAACTCCTTGGCCAAAGTTTTTTTTATCTCCCACATACTCTGTCTGGAAGAAGGGATGAATCCAATGAAGCTAAGCTCATGAATTGAGTAGAAAAAAAGAAAATAAATATAAAAGTGTTTTAAGATCATGGGCTACACCCTTAACCAGTAGAACTGAACCTTGAAATAGAACTACTAACATTACAAGCGAATAAGAGCAAAGATCAAATCTGTAACAATTATTTTCCCACATGTCTATCTGAAAAAAAGAACTGAGGAGGGGACCCCACACGGCATTGGGAAAACAGAGTCATAATTGTTCTGGTTTGTAATTTTTCATTCAGTAGAGTTTAATATCCATGAAAACAAACAAAACTACCACAAAACTAGAGTGGTCATAAAGAGAAGTAGAAGGAATGATAAATGTACTAATTCTTTTTAGCCATCATGCTAGGTAGTCAATAAAAGACAACCTCTAAAGTTGATGAGTCAGTAAAAAGATGTTTAAGCATATATAAATTTAGAAAGTTAACTTCAGTGAGGAGCAAAATAAAAATACAAACCTCCCAAAATAACAGAAGTTTTAAAAAATCAAAAAATGTAAAACTAAATAGCAGAATCTCTAAATAAAACAGAAGATATAAATAGCAGTCTGGCACATAATGCATATAAAACATACTATGATAGTAGAAAATTTTCAACAAATGATAGAACATTTATAAAAATTGATCATATGAAATTTTCAATAATTTGCAAAATTTGTTTTAAACTATAGATTCCATTAGCGGGCTCTGTAATCATTCTGAAAAGTTTTGAACTTAGAAAGAAACAAAAATACCAGTTAAAAGTTTTAAAACTTTATTTTCAACCACTCAGGTTAGAAACTACTTAAGAACCTAAATGTCTGATTATTCAGAAAATATTGGTAGCCACAATTAAAATTACTCATGAATATTCTATTACCCCTTTTTTGGTGGGCATATAGTATACACACTTCTATTCCACACTTTGATATTTCCACATCAAACATTTGTTACAATTTCACTGATTAAATGTCCTCCCATTCTTTACTTACTGACCATGCCAGTTCTGTCATAAATAAAATTCAATAAATGCATGTTTCTGTTTCCAAGCCCTGTGCACTATTTTATTCTATTCCTTATGGAGTATGTTTTAATGACTACAGCTTTATAAGTCTTGATCCCTAAAAGGGTTAGTCTCCTATTGCTAATTTCATTCTTCAGAACCATCTTTGTTATACTTGGTCCTTTACTCTTCCATGCTAATAGAGATGTACAGAATTTTATTTTGTGCATTTTGGTATTTGAAATATATAAGCTGTATCATGCTAGAAACCTTACTATGTTATTTTTCCTTTGTTTTTTTCCACAAATAACTATGTTCTTTTTTAATTATCTCTTTAAATTTCTTTTCAGTGTTCCATAATTCATTGTTTATGTACCACACTCAGTACTCCATGCAATATGTGTCTTCCATAATGCCCATCACCAGGCTCACCCAACCTCCTACCACCTTCCCCCACAAACCCTCAGTTTGTTTCTCAGAGACCATAGTCTCTCATGGTTCGTCTCCCCCTCCACCTTCCCCCAACTCACTCCTCCTCTCCATCTCCCAATGTTTTCTGTGTTATTCCTTATGCTCCACAAATAAGTGAAACCATATGATAACTGACTCTCTCTGCTTGACTTATTTCACTCAGCATAATCTCTTCCACTCCCATCCATGTTGATACAGAAGTTGGGTATTCATCCTTTCTGATGGAGGCCTAATACTCTATAGCATATATGGACCGTTATCTTCTTTATCCATTTGTCCATTGGTTCTTTCCACAGTTTGGTGACTGTGGCCATTGCTGCTATGAACATTGAGTTACAGATGGCCCTTCTTTTCACTACATCTGTATCTTTGGGGTAAATATCCAGTAGTGCAATTGCAGGGTCATAAGGTAGTTCTGTTTTTTATTTCTTAAGGAATCTTCACACTGTTTTCCAAAATGGCTGCACCAACTTGCATTCCCACCACCAGAGTAAGAAAGTTCCCCTTTCTCCACATCCTCTCCAACACATGTTGTTTAATGTCTTGTTAATTTTGGCCATTCTAACTGGTGTAAGGTAGAATCTCAATGTAGTTTTGATTTGAATCTCCCTGATGGCCAGTGATGATGAACATTTTTTCATGTGTCTGTTAGCCATTTGTATGTCTTCTTTGGAGAAGCGTCTGTTCATGTCTTCCATCCAGTTTTTGATATGATTATCTGTTTTGTATATGTTGAGTTTGAGGAGTTCTTTATAGATCTTGGATATCAGCCCTTTGTCTGTAGTGTCATTTGTGAATATCTTCTCCCATTCCATGGGTTGCCTCCTTGTTTTGTTGACTGTTCCCTTTGCTGTGCAGAAGCTTTTGATCTTGATGAAGTCCCAAAAGTTCATTTTTGCTTTTGCTTCCTTTGCCTTTGGAGACATATCTTGAAAGAAGTTGCTGTGGTCAGTGTCAAAGAGATTACTCCCTATGTTCTTCTCTAGGATTGTGATGGATACCTGTCTCATGTTGAGGTCTTTTATCCATTTTGAGTTAATCTTTTTGTATGTATGGTGTAAGAGAATGGTCAAATTTCATTCTTCTACACATAGCTGTCCAATTTTCCCAGCACCATTTATTGAAGAGACTGCCTTTTTTTCCACTGTGTATTTTTTCCTGCTTTGTTGAAGATTATTTGACCATAAAGTTGAGGGTCCATATCTGGGCTCTCTACTCTGTTCCACTGGTCTATGTGTCTGTTTCACAAATAACTATGTTCTTAAGAGTTATCAAGTTTTTAATGTATATCTAATCAGAGTTTCTAGCTGCTGCAGGATATGATGTAGAACTTAACCACATTACAGTTGTCCATTTTCCCAGTGATAGTTAGATTACTGCTAACATTTTGCTACTACAAATCATCATCCATGTCTCCTTATACCCTGTGTAGAATTTTGCTGAAAGGTCTACCTACAAGCTGGGTTTCTGGGTTGTTGGGTGTGTATACTTACTTTCACCAAGTGGTAAAAGATGTCTTGACAATGAGGTTAAGCCAGTCTATACTTTCAACATCAGTATACAAGATTCCTTTTTACCTAAATATCTTCCAACATTTGGAGTTATAAAACTACATATTATTGTTTCTCAATCTGATGAATACAAAATAATATCACATTTTAATTTTAATTTATAGAATTAAAAATAAGTTTGAGCATCTTTTTATATAACTATTAGTCATCTAATTTTCCCTCATTTGCATTTTATAACTTGGTCTTTATTGGGGGTATGCTATCTTTTCTTGCAATACAGGGTTCTTATAAAAAAGAAATTATATTAGTATTTTTTTAATCCATACATAACATTGAATCTTGGAACATAATACCACAAAAGGAACATTGTTTTGATTTATGAATTCAATCAAAACAATGCCCAAAATTGGAACTTTTCAGATATACAAGAAAAAGAACTCAAAAAATGAAAAAATAATAATAATAATAAATCTTAAAGCACAAATTCTTAAACTAGAAAGCAGAAGAGGCAAGCAAACTAAATAGAAAACAACAAAATATATTAATAAAGCCAAATAGTAATATAAAGTTATATATTAATTATAAATATAAAATAACAAGAATTTTAATTTTATCAAGAAAAAAAGAAGATAAAAAGTATTGTTAGGATGTAGTGAAAAGAAGGGCCATCTGTACCCCAATGTTCATAGCAGCAATGGCCACAGTTGCCAAACTGGAAAGAACCAAGATGCCCTTCAACGGACAAATGGATAAGGAAGATGTGGTCCATATATACCATGGAATATTACTGGGCCATCATATACACTATAGAGTATTATGCCTACATTAGAAAGATGAAGATCCAACTTTTGTATCGACATGGATGGGACTGGAAGAGATTATGCTGAGTGAAATAAATCAAGTAGAGAGAGTCAATTATTATACGGTTTCATTTATTTGTGGAGCATAAGAAATAACATGGAGAGGACATGGAGAGATGGAGAGGAGAAGGGAGTTGAGGAAAATTGGAAGGGGAGATGAACAATGAGAGACTATGGACTCTGAAAAACAGTCTAAGGGTTTTGAAGGGACAGGGATAGGAAGGTGGGTGAGCCTGGTGGTGCATATTATGGAGGGCATGTATTGCATGGAGCACTGGGTGTGGTGCATAAACAATGAATTCTGGTATGCTGAAAAGAATTAAAAAAATAAAAAAATTTTTAAAAAAAGGAAAAAAATTATTGTTAGGCATTGATACAGACATAACTGTAAATATAATGGAAATCTAAAATATAAATGACTGTTAAATATAATTTTACCATTAAGAGATTTGAAGATAGGGTGTGGCACATAAACAATGAATTTTGGAACACTGAAAAAAAATTAAATAAAATTTAATTTAAAAAAATGAAATTATCAAATCCCACATTCATAAGTCAAATATTATTTTTCATTAAGAAAATATAGGGAAGGGCCAGTATTGTAAGACTTTCTAGTATATTCAAGAAGAGAATAATGAAGTTCTGGTTAATATAATAAGTAATAAATGAGTATGATTATTTAAAAGAAAATGAAAATTATCATTTGTGTAGATGACAATTTTATACCTAGGCAATAAAAATATAAATTCAGGGAATAGTAGATTCACTAATTATCAAGATTGTCATAAACTATTCAGCAGTGAAATTCAATAGTTTTTCTATAAATAGTAACAACCAGATATAAAAGAAACACATGTCAGCTTAAAAGTTACCATCCATTTTAACAGCAAGTAAAAACGTTGAACAGGCTGAAATATCAACAATAATTTCCAGTATCTATCACCTCTAGAAATTTATTCTTTAAAATATTCCAATATCTTTATAAGCTACCCACTTGTTTAAAGAAAATAAACTTAAACCTATGTAAGTGCCCACCAAAACATGAAAATGGTTATAAGTTATGGTTTTCTATATTAAATAATACTATGTACCAATTTAAAAGAATAGGATAACTATTCTGAATACAAGAGTTTCTTTCCCAGGGTGCCTGGTGACTCTCAAGCATCTGACTCTTGATTTCAGCTCAGATCATGATTTCAAGGTTGTGGGATTGAGCCCTGACTGGGGAGTCTACCTTAAATTCTCCCTCTCCTTCTTCCCCTCCAGTGCTCACTCACTCTCTCGCTTTCTCTCTCTCTCTCCCTCTAAAATAATAAATAAACAAATCTTAAAAAAGAAAAATAAAAGCTTCTCTTCCTGTGTTGAGTTTTAAAATCAAGTTGCAGAAAGAATATTGAAAGCTATTAATTTTATCATGCATTTATAAATAAATAAATCAGACACTGTGTAAGAGAGAGGGTATGTGTAAGTCTGTGTGCATGTTCCTTTGTGGTTAAATCCATAGAGGTATGTCTGAAATGATTCACAGCAAACTGACAAAGGCTGTAGGTAGAATAGGGAAGAAAAATGATTTCTCATTTTAATTCTTGTGTCTCTACAGTTTAAATCCTTTATAATAAAATGTACTTATGAATTATTTAAGAACTCGATTAAGTTTATTTTAATGAGTCAATATGTTCAAGTCATGATCTTGAACAAATCTGAAATCTCAAATTTTTAATTCATTGTATATAAAAATAAGTGGGATTACCTAGATATTCTCAAGATCCAAAAGGCCTAGAATCAACTCCAGGTTTGGTGCTCAAAATCAAGATTACTCTGAGATTCAGTTTCCATGTGAGTAATAGGGATAAAAGGGAGTGACTAATTTAGGAGTCTCTGAAAACTCAAATTCCTGCAAATAATTGCAAAAAGTCAAACAAATTCAATGTACTATTATTAGTACAGTCTTGTAGCCTTATGGGTCTATCAGTGATATATGCTATTGTCCATAGAATAATACAATCATAGGGGTGCCTGGGTGGCTCAGTGGGTTGAAGCCTCTGCTTTCGGCTCAGGTCAGGATCTCAGGGTCCTGGGATCGAGCCCCACATCGGGCTCTCTGCTCAGCGGGGAGCCTGCTTCCTCCTCTCTCTCTGCCTGCTTCTCTGCCTACTTGTGATCTCCGTCTGTCAAATAAATAAATAAAATCTTAAAAAAAAGAATAATACAATCATATAAACAACTATAAAATATATACTATATAGTTCTATATAAAATATAAAATTATATATATAATTATATTTATATATATTTTTCTTACTCTTACAATATCAACTTGTTATGGACATTGGGGAGGGTATGTGCTTTGGTGAGCACTGTGAAGTGTGTAAACTTGGCGATTCACAGACCTGTACCCCTGGGGATAAAAATATATGTTTATAAAAAATAAAAAAATTTTTAAAAAAAACAATATCAACTTGTTTCTGTAATGTGTTCCTCTGTCCTTTGTTAAACCTGAGTCCATACTAGCAATATTTGTAAAATACACATAAGCATGAAATCTTATTCTAAAGAAGTTTCATATACCTTGAAATTATTTTATCTTTATTTATAAGTGAAATTTATAATTTAATTTAACTAAAAGTACTGATTTCTTCCTTTGGAGGGGAAAAATGGAAATAGCAACTTAATTTCTTAGAATAGTTTTTACACATCATAGAGTCTCAAATAGATGCCAATTGATTTTTCTTCACTTGATTGTCTCCATGTCAAGGTAAGTCTAGCCAACCTCACCTTTAACTCACTCCCCTAAGCTGTAACGAACTGATTCTTCCTAATAGAACAATTATGCCCATGTAACTAAATCAATCATTCTTCCCGAGGCATGAGCTTGCATTTACTTGTCTGGATCAGGAAGGCTGAGGCTAATGGGCCATTAAGAACTGTGCTGCCCTAGCCACAAATAGGCATGAGACTTACTGGCAAAGAATGGGTTTTTAGATAAGAGTTAAAATCTTATGAGGGTCAATTTGTCTATAATTTCTTTGGAAGACTGCCCTTTCCTTTAAAGCCCCACAGTGACAGAGTCGCTTATTTTTACTTCTGAATGATTATTTTAAATTAGGACCATACAGTTATGGAATTACTGACACTGGAAATCTTTTATGAAAAACAAACAAATCATCTCAGATTATAAACTTTAACATCAGATTAATAACCTAAAGCTGTTTTGAAAGAAAAAAAAAATGTCTTTGTAAAAGTTAACAGTAAGTGATACCCAAAATCTGGAGAAAGAGTAACTCTCCATTTCAAGCAGGATTCTACTTGATTTTTTTTTTTAAATTCCCCAAACTGAGCAGCATATTTGAATTGATAATTTGCCAAACTCGAATTAAAAAAAAAAAAAAAAAACTTTCACTTCCACTTGAACTCAGACATTTGCAATGAGAAAAATAAGAATGTGACTCTACAGTTCTAGAAAAAGGCAAATGGGGGCGCCTGGGTGGCTCAGTGGGCTAAGCCGCTGCCTTTGGCTCAGGTCATGATCTCAGCGTCCTGGGACCCGCATCGGGCTCTCTGCTCAGCAGGGTGCCTGCTTCCTCCTGTCTCTCTCTGCCAGCCTCTCTGCCTACTTGTGATCTCTCTCTGTCAAATAAATAAATGGAATCTTTAAAAAAAAAAAAAGAAAGAAAGAAAGAAAGAAAAAGGCAAATGTGCAAATGCTTCTGCTCTGTAAGTAGTTCGTCTCTGAGGTCCCTTCGACCTATGCAGTAATATAAACAGTAAACTTAAGACAATGACAGGGCAGAGGCATGAAAAAAAAAAGTTACTAGTTACTTATTAAGAGCAGAGTGTGCATGAAAACTGACACAGTCCTCTCTAGAAGCCCACAGAAGTCATGCTCTTTGGTCCCCAGACCAGCATAATGCCTCAGTCCGCAGGGACCGCCCATTCGGGGAACATTTTCTCTTTGATCATTCTTTCCTTGTTTGCATGCTAGCACTCAGAAGTAGCAACATAATACCTGGAAGCTCTTTCTCAGAGAAGCTATTTATTTATGGGACAGGAGAGCTAATGACACCGGTGGGAACCATTGGTGGTAGATTTGCATCTCACCTGTGCATATTAGCCTGATAAAATCAGACTTCTCTGTTTCTTAAAAGGTCCTACACCTGACAAAGTGACCTGCATTTTGTCAGCCATTCCTTCAATTCAATCCCTCTAGCAAAAAGCAAAAAATGCCCTTGAATATAAGGGGAAAAAAAAAACAAATACAAAAACAAAAAAAATCAAAGTTGCCACAAGGTTAGCTTTTGTTTTTCCTTCCACTGTGTATTAAAATTGATACAGTTAAAGAGAATAAAGTATTGGATGAACTCTATAGCAGTTTAGAAAATTTTCTCCTATTATTGTTAAAGAAGATAGATAGCTCATGGTTTGGGGGTTTTTAAATTAATAATGATTCCTCTCAAAAGTTATTAACCAAATAGCTATTCTTAATGACTATTGTTCTGTCTGATGGGCCATGTCTTATCCAGAACTGCATTTCTAAGCCACAGATTCATGGTTTTAGATTATTTTCAAAAATATTTCTTTACTTCCCCAATAAATTCTTTTTTTTTATAATTTCATAAATATAAAGTGACACACAGATGGTAAATATAGGACCATAATTTTGTGGGTGAGAAAGCTAAATCCTATGTGCAAGTTAAGGATTTTAGAATCCCAGCTGTTGATTCAGCTGCCGCAGCAAAATCTCCCAAATGTGGTATTAGTGGTAGCTACCAGGTGCCGGGCTCGCTCACCACTCCTGCTTCCAAGAGTGACCTGAGGTGACCCCAATTTGAAAACCAACTTATTTGCAAAGTAGCTGTTGCCCGAAGAACAAGACTATATCACCTTTCCACACCTTGGTCTCACTGGCACCCTGAGCCAGCTACAAGGAAAAATCACTTTTCCAAGTCACACAGGAAGGCCTGTAACAATACCACTTAAGCTAAAATCCCTTAGGAATATAAGGTCCATGTCCATTTTGTCCAGTGCTCTATCCCCTGTCTAGATTAACAATGCCTTCAAAGAATCTGTTTGGAACTGGCAAGCTGGGAGATTTATTACTCATATTTAGGATAAACCAAGAATTTTACACTGTCGGAGTTTGGTTTCTTTCTGATGCTTGACCTGCAGAATTTCCAAGTTTAGTGCATGAGGGTTCTTATTCTTTATACTAATGTAAAAGGAGGACGGGAGAAAATTTTCAAAATCATAATTTATTTATAGCACTTTCATGTCTGAAAATTTCTCCCCTTTGACAAACTGTATCTGTTAAAAATATATATATTTTTTAAACTATCAACAAAAAAATAAAGTTTTGCCACACAGTGGAACAAAAGAAACAAACAACTACCATTCCCCTAGGAAAAGGGAATTCTTCCTTCTCAATTTGGGGCATGACTAACCTGGCAGGGTCAAGATGTATTTTAATGATGGAAAAGTCCTAAGTAATTAGATGAGCACTATAGACAATCTTATGTAATACATTGCACTTTTTAATTGCTCACTTATTTGGGACGTGCTGATGGGGCAAAGAAGTTTCTGCATGTCTTTTGAAAATAAAAGTGAAAAGTTAGCAAAGCATGTTTTTCAAAAAAATGGAAGGAGGTATTTTACAGCTTAGAGAATTTACATTTACTCACACAGGCAAATCACACATGTCTCCCTCCAAATTTGTTCAATTTCCTGCAAATTTCCTTCCTAATACACTTGATTCTTTTAATTCATTCATTTGCTAGATATTATCAAGATCCTGTATTATATGAGGGGTCCTTCTAAGCACTGGATACAGTGAAGAAAAAGACCTACATATTTTCCAGCCCTAATAGAATTTGTGGTGTAGAAGAGAAAGGGAGAGATATCAAATATACCGTTGCATTGGTAAGTTGGTGAGTGAGTGAATGAATGAAGGAATGAATGCCAACTTTGATAAAACCATGAGGAAAGGTTAAAAAAAAAAAAAAAAGGAAAGAAAGAAAAAGGAAATAAAAATAAATAGAAGGCCATGAAAGGAATAATAAGGATCCAATAGCATCCACAGATGAGGAAGTCTTCCTGGCAAAGGTGATGTTTAACAAGGAACCAAATGAAGTATAGGGTACATCCAACTGAAGAAGGGAGGGAAGCACATTTTAGGAAACCACTTCAAGGGGTTGAGGTCAACAGAAGAAAAGCTATAATGTTTGCACAAGCAAGTTGTTGCCCTGGGGTGCCTGGGTAGCTCAGTTGGTTAAGAGGTTGACTTCAGCCCAAGTCATGTTCCCAGGTCCTGGGATCCAGCCGAGATCCACATTGGGCTCCCTGCTGAGCAGGGAGCCTGCTTCTCCCCTGTGTGCCATTCCCCCTGTTATGCTTGTTCTCTCCCTCCCCACCCTACCCCTGGTCAAATAAATAAATAAATAAATAGAAAGGTGTTGCCCTATCAGGAAAAGTTACACATATAAATGTATAATTTGAGTGTAAAGATAGAAGTTGGCCAGTTAAGACTTCTGCTGCTAAAACAATTCTCAAAGTTCTTCAAAATCTCAAAATCGTTCCTCAAATAATTCCTTAAGAAATCTGATTCTCAACAAAAACAAATAAAAATAGCTTCTACTCACCAAGTATAATATTCTATAGAGAACTGTTTAAATACATGGACTTTAATTCTGGGTTCTGTTTGAGAAATTGTAGCTAACATAAATGAACTTAATGTGGGTTTGTTTTACAGGGTTGAAGTTAAGAATCATAAATTGCTTTCAGAAAAACTGTGCAAAAAAAAGAAGCCACACATAATATGCACATATATAATTTCAGGGCTTAATTTGTAAGATAGGCCTGATCAAATGAGTAATAGAGTAGATATCTCTACTTTTCTACATGTTGGAAAATTATGGTTGTAAATGTTTCAGTATTCTTTGCAAGATTATATCCATTCAAATTCCCTCAATAAATATGTATTGATTATCTACTATCACCATGTCTTGTGATTGGTACTGGAATTGGAAAAATGAATAATAACCAGTACTAGCCTTCTATTATGAGGTGATAATAGAATTACCTGAAAAGTCAAAATTTTCTTCAACCAACGTAATGTTTTCATAGGTGTAATTAATATTATAATTCTCTCATGTGTGGTGAATATAGTGCATTACAAGCTGTTATAAAGAAAAGCTCAGAGGCAAAGAGAGTGGAACCTTCTAGAGGAAGTGATCAGACCATTTAGTGATGAAGAAGTAGATGTGTGTAGGGATCCTAAGCAAGAACTATGTGTTTTACACAGAAAGAATAGCATGCATGAAGCCATGAATGTGGAAGAAAACATGGAACACTAAGGTAAGAATGCACCATGGGAGACTATGCCTATGTAACAAAGATGAGAATGAAACTAGGCAATTATATCCTTCATCAAGCTAGTGATGAAAGATGAATCCCAGAAGCATTTCTATAGACACAATTCTACTTTTTCTTTTAGGGCACTTGTTCCATTTGACATCATTTTTCCAAATTGGACAGAAAAGTTTAAAATTAAACATAAAAGTCTTCCTATATTTGTCACATGAACCTTGAGTTCCAATCCACACACATTACCACTATTAGCATTTGTGAAATTTTATTACATTATCGTAATCTAAGTTGTTGAAGCTTTGTCTATAGGATGTTCCTAAGGGAGGGAGGAGAGGAAACAGAAGTGGGCTTAGGACACAGTGAACTGGTTACAACTCATAATTTGAAAATACAGATGCTGACTGTCAAATTTCTCAACTTCTTTAGAAGAGGGAAAAGGAGAGTTGTTATTCCTTTAAGATCAGTCTGATTCCAGACTAGATTGGATATAGTACTCCTGAGTGTTTCTCATGGACCAGATGTATGCTATACATAAGAAAGAAATGGGTTTTTTGTTTGTTTGTTTGTTTGTTTGTTTTTTATACTTTTTTTTTTTTTTAGTAATCTCTACACCCAATGTAGGACTCAAAGTCATGACCCCAAGATCAACAGTCACATGCTCTTCCAGCTGAGCCAACCACGCACCCCAAGAGAAAAGAGTTTCAAACCTTAACCAAGCGAACCACCTGAGAGGGTGTTATGAATCCACAAGAAAGAGCATTTATAGAGTAGATTGACGAAAAGGGTGGACAGTTGGCAGCAGGAGAAAAATGCATCTACCGTATCATAGATGTGTGTTCATTTTTTTCTAAGAAAGAAGTCTTCAAAATACCTACAAATTTTCCTGCAATAGAAAAAGTCAATTGTAAATAGATTCCAGCACCAAAGCACACAAAATCATTCTTTTAGGGTACCATTCAAGATACAGTAATAATCCTAGTAATTATAGCTATTATAATAGAGGGTTTAATGTATGTCAGACACTGTTCACACATAGACATATACAGATACATGTGTTCATATCGTATTTTATGAATTTCAATAGGTCCACATTCTCATATCATAACACTTTTGAAATCCAGATGCATCTGACAATCAGTAGAATTTTCTGGCTAATTATTAGCCAGTTATGACGATTGTCACTGGGCATAGCTTTATTTGGTTGCCTCTTTGGCGTGACTGGACTACTGCCCCTCTAAATATTTTAATCAATATACCATTTAAGGATCTTCTGAAGATTAAGTAGAAGCTCTGATTGTTGACTAAAACCCTTTTCTTGATATCTTCTGATAAAATTAAAGATAATGTTTACCAACGCTTGTAAGAAGGGTGTCAGCCATGTGGACAAAAATCCCATCAACAGCAATAGAACGTTCTTTTGAGAAATGCCCTAATGATGTTCTTGGCATAGAGAAGGAAGTTGTGTAGAAAAACATGACAGTGAAATGATGATAATGACAGTGAAAGAGTGATTGCAAAATGTTAGACTGAATATGAAAACATTTTAGAACTACAATAATGTATTTATTTCACTTATGCCCTCTTTTGTTATTTATATATTAGAATGGTCAAAAAACCATATATAAATAAATCCAAAGTTTATTTCAATATTTTAAAAAATGAACAGTAAATTTGATTGAAAACAGTATTATGTCCCATTTTAATTGGCAATATTTGTTTTTCCCTACTTAATGGTATATCAAAAAAGTATGGTCTACAGTCATTAGCATCTTGGACTCCATTAAATATGGTGTATTATTTCATTTTTCACAGCAACTCTATGAAATAAGGAATATTTTCCCATTTTCTTTTGTCTCAAACCACCGAAGGGTAGAAAGAAAAGCTTATCAGTGGGGGAAAAAAGTGAGAGAGAAAGAAAAAAGACCCAGAATAACCTCTTCCCCAAAGGCAGGCAGCTCACCCACAGAAGCTGAGGGATCTGGGAAAAGTCTTATCTTTGAATGAATACTGAAGTGTCAGTCAGTATAGTGAACCAGAGACGTGAAGGTCATGAATCCACACCTGTTTCGCTATTGACACTAACCGAAATACTCTTAACAATGAGGAGGGAATAGAAAAGTCATGCACTTTCTTCAAAAAGTAAGGGAAGCTTATCCCGCTTTATCAATGGGATAAAAAGAACAGTGAGAGATAAAAATAAAGTTGCATTTATGATTATACTCTGTGAATTTTCCTTGTTCAATGTGCCCACCATATAAGGAGTCAGTTCCTGTTTTGAAGGAAGTCTATACTAGGTTAATTAACGTAGGAGCCTTGTAGTTGGCTTTCTTCTATGTATAGATGGTAAGACAGAGAGAAAGAGATAGAGAGAGATAGAAAAAAGTGAGAGAACCTTCTCCCCATCAATAGGTTCCTGGAATAAGGGACACTAATTGGTAGTTTTAGGTCATGGGGCAGAGCCATTAGGGTATATAGAGAACCCCTAAGTGGGCAACTGAAAGCTCCTTCTCCCCTTCCCCACCCAAGCAATATTTTACAAGTGCAGAAGGGTATATATAGCATATTTTTTTAGGGAGAAATGTCTTTTCCTACACCCACTGTTCGAATCTATGTTTACCCCAAATTTCCCTGTGCTTCTTTCTCAGAACCCAGTGAACTCACCCTGGCAAACTCTTAGAGTAGTTCCTGAGCCAAAGGCTAAAAGTCACTGCTGCTGGCCTAATTATTTACACAGAGAAAGAAAGAGGCAGTTCTTTAATGAATCACTGTGCGAACGGATCCCTGGCCCACGCACTTGCACATGTTGTCTTTGACCTTGGAGTTTCTAGGGAAGATCTATGCTTATGTCTAGTAACTAGGGCCACAGTCTTTTTTTATTCTTTCAGTTTTATCACTTGATTCCTATTCCCTAGAAATTCTGTTCTAGTAGAAACGTTTCTTGATTTTTAATGACAGCATTGCAGCTTTGTCACTTTTTAAGTTTTTTCTGTAATTTCAGTAGAATAGAATCCTCAGGGAAAAGGAAATATTTGCCTGAATTTAGTATTTGGCGACTCTTAAATGATTGAATTCAGAGATATTTTTCAAACAATTGCAACAATTCGTAATAGAGTATTAACTGGATTTGACTTACAGCATTCAAATAAGTTAGAATTTGTTGTTGTTGTTGTTATGGAGACATTGGTACAAAGAAATAGCTATTTTTTCCACTTGCTAAGAATTAAGGCAAAATTAAAATGCCTTTGAATCTACCAGTTACTTGAGAAATGTTTTTATTCTTTTCATTTCTTTTTTAAAAGATTTGTTGATTTATTTGAGAGAGCATGCATGCAAGCATGGAGGAGAAAAAGGAACATGGTGGGCCTTGATGAGGGAGAGAAGCAGATTTCACTGCGCACAGAGCCAAGAGGAGGCTTGATCCCACGACCCTGAGATCACGACTCTAGTAGAAATCAGGTTGGATGCCTAACTGGCTGAACCATCCAGATGCCCCTAATCTTATTTCTTTCAAAAAAAAAAAAAAATCAGAAAACAAACAAAAAACAAAACTGTGTAGAGGTTCCTCATGATTCAGACTTGAGCCTAAAAATAAGAAATCCACACACCTTCTTTGTCTCTTTGGAGGCACTTTTTTCAAACATGACTCTTCTGCTCTCCCATAATTTCAGTTTACATGTGGCTTAGGTACCTTAGGCTTCACCTCTACTTAAGGCACCTCACAGATAAAATTGAGCTATTTCCATATTATCATTGTGTTTTTCTCTGTCTCTTGAAAAAAGCTTATCACATGAGGTTAGAGGTAGCTGTGGCATAGTGAAATGAATAATGAACCAAAAGTAGGAAGATCTCAGTTCGAGAACTAACTCAGACTCTCAGTTAATCACTAACCCTCTAAGACTCTTTTTTTTCCTGTAAAATGAGATTAATAAGAAATTTCAGAGGGAGTAGTCAGGACCACATCTGTACTAAAACAAATGAGGAGGGCATTATAAAACTGATATAAAATATAGTTGTTATTATTAATTGGAAAACATTATAGTCAGAAATGACATCATCTGACCATAAGCCTAATTTAATGTACATTACAAACATAAAAAATAAAAAAAGGACCTTTTTCTTTCCCAACTTGAACATAACAGGACACAAAAAAATACCCTCTGTTTTTTTAAAGTAATGGTTCACTTCCTTACTAGTAAGTGAAGCAGGAAAGGTATCTACAGGTCGGATGTAGCAGGCTAGACTGTAAAAAAAAAGAAAGAAAGAAAGAAAGAAAATTATAAATAACTCTTGACCAGACAAAGGGATTTGCTTTCTCTGGAAGAATCTTTCAAGCCCTAAAAACTGAAATTGTTCTGAAGTTCAGAAGTTCAGTTGAGTTAAGTACCCAAAAAATTTGGCAGCTGATCCAAATGTTATTTGAACCTTTAGAGCACATATAATTAGACTGGAAATCTTATTAAAACAGGATCACTGTCTGGTACTATTTCCACAAATTTTGCCTCTTCATATAGCCATAATAGAGGACTAGAAACATATGTAAAAGTAATTGATGAAAATTGCCCACATTTTTGTGCAATACAAGAGAAGACTAAAGTTGGATCATGCTCACGTATAAGATTCAAGTTGTTTTAAATGTATTCCCACGTGGCAGTTCAAAAGGGTGAAAAGTGAATGGTTCAGGTGATGGCTTTCTCCTAAACTAAATTGTGAAAGCAGATTAAAACAGCCAAGTAAAGAAAACCACCAATTTTTTCACATCCAAAAAAAAAAAAAAAATCATTCCCCATGTAAAATCCAAATATGCATAGGTATATATATGTAAATACACTCTTTGGTGATATTATATATATGTGTGTCTGTATGTATAGACACTCACATACTCTAGCATTTTGTGTGTGCATGCATATATATGTATAGATGTATAGATATAGATACAGATATATAGATGCAGATATAGATATCTATATTAGGAATACCAGTCTTCTTACAGGCTGATAAAAATCTGCTTGATCAAAGGTTATAAAATTCTTGAAAATAGAAATTGTACTGTCTTTTAAAATACATCAACTAATTCGATTCATATGGCCACTCAACTGAGGATAACATGCTTGAAAATGTAGGTTATAAATTTAATTCCTCTCTATTCCCAAGTAGTTTTCTACAGAGTGACTATATGTTGCTATCAATGATTTGATTTTAAAACACACATAAGAGTAACATGACCATCAAAAAGCCTAACAAGAGCTCCCCATCCCTGTGTGAACTCTGTCAACCCTACCAATGCTTCATTTTCTAGAGGGAAGAGAAAGAGGACATAACATTTTTTTTTTACTGCCACTCCATGTCAAGTTTTGTTTTCTCATGTTATTTTATTCATCATCAGTCTAGACTTAGACTAAAAAAAAAAAAAATGCTGTGGGATTGTGCACATAAATGATAAATACTATTAAACTATCTGTGCAGTAGAGAACACAATATGAATGCAGAGTCTACAACTTGAAGTCAAGCTTTATTTCCTATTATTCAACATGTATTTTGGTCTATGTATACTTATGGCATCCTACTTCTCAATCCTAGGAGGGGAAAGGGAGGGAAAGAGAGATAAGGAGGGATAGAGGGAGAGAGTCTTATGCACTCTGTGCACCCAACTTGCTTGGATCAATGTATCAGTTAGTATTAGGTTCCCCTTTATGTAACAATGCAACAAACAATCCAGGTTATACACACACACACACACACACACACACACACACAGAGCTGTAATTTTTTTTCAACAAATAGTCCTGGAAGGAGATGGCAGCACCAAGGTCCTCAAATTTCTTCCTTTTTCTGTAAAATCCCTGCTTCCAAGGTCTTGAGGTTGCATTCCTCCTTGGGATCCAACAATTCTCAGAGATTAAAATTTCTTATTAAACATCTTTTTTCCATAAAAGAATATAAGTACTTATCTAACAATATCTTTTGTTTCAAAAAGCTTTCTTCATGAGTCACATTTTCAAGGTGCCACCCTGTATATTTTGATTACTACCTTATTCAATAATACTCCTTATTTGAGTTGGAAACTAAAAAGTACAAGAATACAAATTCACTGGGTGTTACTAACAGAAAGAAATGAAATCCATACCCTAATACTTGAAGTTCTTAGGCAGGTAGGTGGCAAACTCTCTTGTCTCTTAAAGAATATTGTTTCTGAATCATTTTACACAACTCAGTCAAAATGTGGTATTTCCGCAATAAACTTTAAAATTAATTTTTTTTATTTTACCAAAAAGACCAAATAACAAAAAACAACAAAACAAACAAACAAACAAAAAACAGTGGATGAATAAATCCAAACTCGATTTTCCAAAATCATGTAAAACAACAACAACAAACAACAAAAATAATCAGGGAACACAGAGAGAAATAACCTTACTCCGTGTAGTCTTTTATCTTTTATTTTTATTGGGGTAAAGTACACATAACTTTTGCCACTTTACCATCTTATTTTATTTCTTATTTTAAGTAATTGCTACTCCCAGCTCCAACTCAAGACCCAGAGATCAAGAGTCACAAGCTCTTCTGCCTAAGCCAGCCAGGTACTCCACTAACCTCATGCAGTCTTAACACAGAAAACTCACTCTACCTGTAAGACTACTTACATGCTTGTAGAAATCCAAGAGGGTATGATCCTAAGGCATATTTTAAATAGGTATTTGGCCCCAAATTTATATGTAATACAAATCATCCTCCATCAAATAATTCCTCAGTGTTATTTAACCTGTCAGAGTCTTTCACATATACTTAATATTCATAAATTTCACTTAAGAATTCTTAGTTACGGGGGTGCCTGGGTGCCTCAGTCCATTAAGCATCTGATTTCTTGATTTCAGCTCAGGTCATGATCTCAGGGTTGTTAAGATCATGCCCCACATCAGGTTCTACACCAAGCATGGAGTCTGCTTAAGATTATCTCTCTTCTCACCCTTTCCCCTCCCCCCCATCCTCATCTTCTCAAAAAAGAAAAAAGAGGGGCACCTGGGTGGCTCAGTGGGTTAAAGCCTCTGCCTTCGGCTCAGGTCATGATCTCAGGGTCCTGGGATCGAGCCCTGCCTCGGGCTCTCTCCTCAGCGGAGATCCTGCTTCCTCCTCTCTTTCTGCCTCCTCTCTGCCTACTTGTGATCTCTGTCTGTCAAATAAATAAATAAAATCTTTTAAAAAATTAACAAATAAATCAAAAAAAGAAAAAAGAAAAAAATATTCTTAGATGCAGTTGGCTGTTCCATTCTTAACACTAACAAAAGAGGACACTGAGATTTGAGATAATGGGTAGAGCTAGAATGGGCCCTTAAGAGAGTATGAGAATATCTCATCCTAAAGATACATTTATTCATGTGAATACCAAAAATGAAGAAATAATCTAAGGACTAAATGCCATTTTAATTTTCCAGGAAGCATAATGCTCTCCATTATAGCATACATTAAATGTTATATTCAAGGCCCTGCTTTAAAAGAATGTGAGTTTCATTTATTTATCATCACAAGTACGATTATTAAAACCATCATCTCACTCTAACTCTTGCTCAATTATTTTAGCTATATTGTTTCCAAAACATTTTTTAATTTCCTTAACTATGAAAAAGCTTCTGAGGAAGGCATATAACCCTTGCCCATCTTCACTTCATTCTAAAACCTTTCTTCTTATTGAGTTTAGCTAAAAAAAGGATTAAAAAGTATCTGGGAAATTTTATAATAAAATGATGTTTTCATTTTCATTTTGATTATTTATGTCTTCTTTGCAGAATCCCTAGAAATCCTCCTGGAATGCGGGCCTTAAACTGACACCTGTCAGAGACAGCCAGCCCCACCAATTAAAAGCCAATGCTTGTTGCTGCTAAATCCTGGCAGCAGATCTTTTCTGTAGAAAAGAGCCTCCAGAAATCTCATGAACTGCTTTTTCCTCAGAGGGCAAGAGAAATGAACCTCTATATTTGCAGAAAGACAATATTAAACAGCTGCTCACAAGTCTCTCTCCAAAAGCACTTGATTTCTATAATAAACAGAATTAAATTGTGTCCATTTCTGGTCCTAAACAACAGGGCTGGGCTTTCAAATGTAGACCAGGCACATAAAACCTCACTGTAAAATCCAGCCTCTATCATAAATAGGATAGTCTAGGGAAATTCCGGATTGAAATTGTAAGCCAAAGCTTATTAACCAACTGCTTTAAAAGGACATAGACGAGTTTTGTTTTAATTATTTTTTATCTTTATCCCTGGAAACCAAATTAAAAAAAAAAAAAAAAAAACTTTTGTTTGACAAAACAACAGGGTTTTCCTTTTTTATTTTATTTATTTATTTATTTGCTGTCCTAATTTGGGGGATGAAGATAAAATTGAAATTGCTACTCCTGCTTAAATGCCAACACATGTCATTTGTGCCAAAATGGCTTTATCTGTACCAGCCCCATCAATTAAAATCCAGAAATATAAGGGACTAGGAGATTTAGTGCTTTGCCTGCTGAGTAGCCACTCAACGGAGAATTTCTTTTCTTTCATATGTAATCCCTACTGATGACATGAGTGTACAAAAGGCCTCGTGAGAATAGCTGGATTGTTTCCAGGCACCTTATACCTCCCCATAATTCTTTGAGGCTCAGTTGTTGTTTTGCTCTATGTGCCCTGAAGATTTCAGAAGTGAGCTCTTGGATCTAGCCCCCTAGGATATGATTCCTTTGGTCTATTTATTTTAAGTACTACCTCTTCAAATAGTTGAGTGAAAGAAAGCACTAGAAACCAGAGGAAATAAAGGTAGAAAGCCCTTAAGAAATATTTGAATGGCAAGAGAGGCCTGAAGGGTAGACATTTTGGAAGTCCTCTCTATTGTCTTGGGATTTTTTTTTTTCCCTCTTCAGCTGTGAATAGATTCCTCCCTGGACGGTGAAATACAAAAGCAATTTAAGCTTATAAACCTCTACAAGCTCTATGCCTCAAATTCTTAACTCAGGTATGAGAGCCTATAGCATCCTGAATGATACCCTGGCCATTCTAAGACAAGCACCACACTGCAAAATGGCCAGTTTGTTAGCTTGGGCCATCTGAACAAAGGAAAAGATTCTTTGACATGATCCAGTCGCTTAAATAGTTAAAAGCAAATTGTATGAGGTGCTGCCAAATTTGCTCAAAATGTGTCAAATTCAGTTACTAACAGGCCTGATTAGCAATGAGAAGAAATCATAACAAACATTTATAAAAGTATATTTCTAAAAACATAAATTTACTTTCATAAAATACATATGCATGACTGGAATACAAAAAAAAAAAAAATTCCTAAGTGTCAGGACTTTCCAGATCACTGAGCAAAGAATAAAAATAGTAACCTCAAATTATTACAAATTATTTTAAAGAAGTATTAAATAATGTTCCAAAAATCATACATGTGCTATACACTCTTTCATATTATTTAGTGAAATTGTGCATTTTCTCTAGTTATTAAATTTACAAGATTAGAAAATTGAGAAAAATCCTATAACACTATTTCAAAAGGTTCAATTGGGTGACATTGAGAATCTCCTAATCTATTTTTTTCTACAGTAAAGATAGTGGGAAAATGAATAATTTATCTCACCAAGTAAGTGTAAAAATGAAAGACAGTCTGAAAACTTACATACTAAAAGTTCTAAAAATAAATATTCAATTGAATTAATTCTATGTCATATGTAGATACATACATACATATGTATGTATGTATGTATATATATATCAACTCTTCTTCCCATTATTAGTCCTTTGAATTCTATTATGTTGAACATTTATATTATCTATTTGTCTAAAAGTATCTGCACACATACACATGACACATGTCTATTTCAATCAGGATCCAAACAATAGAATCCATTCTAGGCAATCTGGTAGAAAATGAATTTATTAGTGAGAAGGTGGCCCTCAGATTCTCTGGCACCATGCTCAGAAGCTACAGAGTTAGAGACATTTCCCAGAAAAAATATTAGAGGCTGATCATGGCCAAAGGCATTAGGGTTTTTGCTAGCTAGGCTCCAAACAACTGAAATCTTTTCAGCAGGCTCTGTCACAACTGCCTCTGAGGGCCTCCTTCTTCATGTCACTCTCTTTCCAACAGAATCCTTGAGTGGTATGTCTGGGGAGGGTAGAATAAATGACTAATACCCACTACTATCAATTTCGTGAGCTCCCAGCATCACCAGATATTTTTCTTCCATATTTAAATTTCAAACAAGAAAATGGCCCAGCCTAACATACTATAACTGTCCTTCATAAATATGAAAATACAAACACCCACACTCTAAAGCCTCGTAGTTTTCTGCATCCAATTCCGAATTTAAGATAGTATCTAGATGATAGTCGTAACTCTTCTAAGTCTGTTATAATGCAGTCTTCATATTTTCTTTAACTTATGAACTAAATTGTGAACTAAAAACCATGTAATTATCAAATCATAGGGAAAAGGAAGAAAAGAAAAATATTCAAAGGTATGTAAATACATGTAAGACACTGTAAGGAATATGAGTAGTTACTATATCCCATTTTTGTAACTGTTCATTATGTTACGTTTTTATTTTCTTTCTGTACTATGTATTTGAGGTTTCTTTCTCCTTCAACCCGCCCTTTAGTTGTTCAGAGTTCTGATTTGTCATGGATCAACAAATTGTATTTCTTAAAAGTAGAAGCCTTGGTGTTACTTCTTGTATGTTCCTATCTATGGAAATCTTCCATTCACTATACCACTAGCTATAATAACACTATGAATAGAATATCTCTTATATTTCAAGTATTATTCCTGTACCCATTGTGTAGTCCCCCATTATCTGTGATAATCAAAAGCAACATTCTAACTCCCATTCCTGGTCAATTTACAAGAAGCTTGTAATGACCATGAAGCACTTTCAGCATCTAGTTCTATAAAAATATAGTTAAGTATTAGGGAGAAACATTCTTCACTTGGGTGCTAAGACATCCAAACCAACAAAGCCATGGGCCATGAATCATAGTTTTTGTCAGTAGGTCAGTCATTAGGAGTAAAAGTGAGAGGTGATATTCTGACTCCTAATCTCTTTATTCCCAGATCGCTGGAAGAAAAAGCACCATATACTATTTGGTGGTACATAACATCTGCCATATTCTTTGAGATGCCATTCTAGCCTCATAAGATTGCTACCATGATGTATCTTCAATAATCTTTTACATATCTATCAAGGCCAGCAGCTCTTGGATGAGAAAAGCACATATCCAGACCTCTAAATCTAGTGTGTCTAATACTTTTATAGTTCAATTTTGTCTCTGTAAAATCAGTTCCATGGTCAGAAGCACTGGTACATGGGCTATCATTAAGGCAGAAAAGACATTCAATTAATCCACAGATATTACTCCCAGAAAAGAGAGAATATAACTTTAAATATCTAAATGCAAAACAATAATTTATTTCATTGAGGCCAAATCACTGTTCAGTTCATGGTAAGTTGTCATAACCTACCACTGAGTATAGATGGTTACCTCTGGCAGGGGTTGAGAGTCTTACCCTCTGAGGCTTCTACCACTGGCTAACTGCAAATCTAATATAATGACTGAGTGGTTAGATTGTGTTAAGGGAAGGATGTGTTGATTTGGTGCATACCCTCCTCAGTGAAAATAAGAATGAGCCCATTCAATATTGGCATAATTACTGACATTTGTTAGCTAGGTTACCTTTTGTACCTGAATATTAATAATCTCCTTTGTAGTGAGAGCCTTTAGTTTATCATTCACATGGGAAACAAATAATCTCATGTTCTAGGTACATTTTGTTATCCGTCTAAATAGCTCCTCCTTAATGTACCATGTCAGAAGTCCTCCACTCTTGCTTCTTCTAAGTTTAACACCATGCCAGTCCAGCTGAATTATTATTAATCAGTGTCCGTGAATGGGTGTGGAAGGTATGTCAGTTCTTATTTCCTTCTAATGGAAGGGCAATGAAAGGTATTGCTCAAAATTCTTCCCTTTAGCATATTAATTCTTCTACACTGTCTTTTAGGAACATCCCTGAGGACTGTTCTAACATTGCAGAAGTCCATATTCCTAATATACCTTGCAAGATGGTCTATAAATTAAAACAAGTTCAGCTTTATCGTTCTCTGTTAATTACTCATTGGGAACTTCTAATGGGATCATAGATATAAATTAATGGAATGAATGAATTTATTTGATGATGGAGGGTTACTGTACATGCCCAAATTTATGACTTGGTACATCATGTAACACCCAAAACATAACAGAAGCTCCTCTTCCAAATCAAATTCAAATGGATACTTCTAATTGGCAGAGCCTTCTAATTCCATGGTCTGATTTGCAAGGGAGGCTGGGAAAGTAAATACCTGGTATTTTCCTTGAGCAGACAGGACTTATAAGAAAGAAAATACCCCTAAACATGAAAAGGAAAGTTCAAAACGTGGTGGATACCTACTAAGTATGAAAAATAACCACTGAAACATACCCATGGATTCTAGATACAAATAGAACTGGCATCCTAATTGAAGACATTGGAGACAAAGGAATCAAATAAGAGCATATTACATACTTTTGTGTAGAAGATAGTGAAAAACAAAGGAAAATAAAAACCCAAATTTTCTAATCTAGATTATTCTCTCAAAGGAAGTTCAAAAAATCCACTGGAAAGAGTAATTCATTTATCCATGCTATTTATTTACAGCATGTGACATGATGACTTCATTGCTAAGCTCTAAAGTTAGAACATTGCTTGCATTCCAGAGAGAAAACTTGAAGAATCATATAATTTGAAGTCAGACAGAACTCTATGATACAGACCCTCAAAGCATTGCCAAATATGAAGCTAGCCCCAGCAAATGAGGCAAGTCTGTTGTTTACTGAATAAAAGTGAGCAGAAACAGCAAAATCAGAGATAAAAAAACTTGATTCAAAAAAAAGAGAATTTTGATGTCATTATAATGTTTGTCCAGAAATGCAATGAGCTATATCGAGTGACCCTAATTTCCAATCCATTCCCTAATAGTAATCAAAGAACTTAAAGATATTTCTTGATTCTTTCTGGTCTATAATGTTTACTAGGCACTGCTTTTGCAGTGGCTAATAGCCAGAAAAGATGAAAGAGTGAATAAAATGAAAATGACAGAGTCATTGATTTTTTGGTCAACAAATTCCAAGTTGATAAATTATTTCCAGGTCAGACTTCCACTCGGGTTGTAAAATGTTTTTCTGGCTAAAGTTGTTTTTTTGTTTGTTTGCTTCTTTTTGTTGTTGTTATTGTTTGTTTGTTTTTTAAAGGCACTATATCAGGCATGATTTATTTTATTTTATTTTATTTTATTTGCTTGCTTGGGAACATTTTTTAAATCAATTATATTGAATATAACTGACAAACTACAGACAGCACCCATTTTAAGTGCATAGATTTTTTTCTTTAAAGATTTTTATTTATTTATTATTTTGAGAGACAGAGAGCACACATGAATACAAGATGGAGGGGGAAGGGTACAGGGAGAGGAAGAAGCAGATTCCCCACTCAGCAAGGAGTCCCATGCAGGTGGAGCTTGATCCCAAGACCTAGAGATCATGGACTAAGCTGAAGGCAGACACTTAACCCACTGAGCTATCCAGCCGCCCTTTAAGAGAACAGGTCTATGAGTTTTGGCAAATATATACAGGCCTATAACCACCACCACCACCACCAAGATCTAGAACACATTTATCAACCTAAGGCAATCCTTTGTTTCCCTTCCCATTCACCAATCCTCCTCCTGCCTCTTAGTCATTGTTTATTTTTAACCTAAAAAAATCCCTAACATCTGTATTTTAAACCGTTTTTTAATCTTAAAAAATCTAACATTGGTATTATAAACTTCCAGTGTCTCTCTGCTTCTCTCCAGCCCCCTGAATTTGTCTTTAACGGCTGACAGCAGACTTGACCATGTTAAACTCATTCTGCATTTAGCCAAACTTCATAATGTGTGTCTGTGGTGCAATGTTGTTAAATCTGTAGGTGTTTGTCTTTTTTTTTCCTGCCATAGGGGGAAAAAAAATCACTTAAATCTTTATATCCTTGTACTTCATATATTATTGAGAATTTACTTTATGCTACACATATATTTAGTAACAGGGTCAAAAATATGGTGCTGACAAGATTAGACAATGTCCCTGCCTTCACAGATATTACAAGTAAGCTGAATAAATTCACTATAAACCAGACCCAATATTCTATTGAATTCTCTGGTACATCACGTACAATTTTAACACCAAAAAACTGTTTTAGCTGTACAAAATCTCGGTATGCTTGATATGCATATAATTAAATCTATGTAATCAATAAGTACTTATATAAAAATTTGCATATTGAATTATTGAATTTTTCTTTTATTGACTTTCTCAGTATTTAGCTTGAAGCATATGATCTGTATACGTACACACAAGAAGTGTTCTGAAAAGTAGTTCTAAAAGTCTTTTCTTTCATTAGAAATAATTAATAAAATACATTATATGGCCACAAAACTTGTCCACCAACATCTCTCATTTTCTTACCTGTATATCTGTCATCTTCCTCATCAATTTTATGGGTGAAAAGATTTTTAAACTCTTCTGTTATTTCCCATAATATTCTGACATTTAAAATAAAAAACTTTTAAAGACTCAACTTCATTATAAATGTCTTTCTTCTCCGAGTCCAAAAAAAAAAAAAGTCAAAATCAATTCTACAACAGAATATGGAAGTGGCTTCCCTGAATGTGTACAAGCCAGGGAGCAAAACAGGCACAATGTGTATAATATATTACTCGATGAAATAGAAATGGATGATAAACTGAATGAAAAAAATATACAAGCAAAGATGGAATCCAGCCAAAGAGCTAGTAAATGGAAGGCTGTAATTAAGCAGGTACCTAGTGGATTAGAGGAAATTAGACCACTGCTGCTGTGTTTCTGCTGCCAACACAGAATGCTTTTTAACTCAAAATAGTCAACAGCCTACCAAGAGGACTGTAATTATATATTTTTAATTTTATTTCACAGGGTATGATTGCAGGCAAGATAGAATCAACAAAAATTGAGAAAACTGCCTACTATCAATGATATTAAGTTTGATAAGTACATCTATGTGAGAAAAGTTATTAAATTTTAACTTTAAAAAGTTAGATTGCTTATTTATTTTAATTTTAGTCATGTGACATTCACTCAAAGCCTCCCAGATAAAAATCGAAAGGTAAATATGTGAAGAATTTAATTGCCAGCATCCTGCACAAGAAACATCTGGCATCATAATCCTAAAATAACATATATAGAGAGCAAATGCCTTGAGCTGAATAAATAAATTCAAAGCATCTCAGGCTAGGGCATCTACATTTTGAATTCACTCAGTTTTCTTAGGAACTCTGATTAGGGGCTAGCTGTAAGGAAATCATAAACCTCAAAGGTGTTCGGATCTATTATCTCCATCTTCCCTTCATGCACTGCCCTCGTCATGCCAGCCCTGCCACCCCCCCTTGTGTCTATAACTCCCTTTCAGTTATCTATTCCCCATGGGCTCTTCCAACAATACTCCCCAAAGTGGCTCCAGATTACTAGGCTTAACGTCAGAAACAAACCTGAACATTTAAATGCCACCATCTTTATGCACTACTCGTTCTCAGAAAACATCCATTCCAGCAAGTGATGTAGCAACTATAGATTAAATAATAAAGGATAAGTAGGGCAAAGACTGTAGGAGATCGAAAAGAAAATTCCAGAAATCAATGCCTTGTCTGATAATCCCTGGCCAAACGTTTTTTTTATTTTTTTCCCCCCAGATTATGATATAGATCTGCCTGCTTCCTTTTCCAAGGACATCACCAATTTCAACATGGTGACTTGCTCTAATTCAATCAACCAAGTTGCTGTTGAACACTTAAATTTATATGATTTTAGACTTAGAAAGCACTTTGGAGCTGATTTTAGCTAAATACTTGCATTAAAATACGATGATATTATGAGACATAAAGCAATTAGCATATGATAGCACAAGTTAAAGCTAGAAGACCTATGTCTCCCAATTTTCAGAGTAGCCCCTTTCCTTGAGAACAATGAGAATGGAAACAATGAATCATTTCATGCTGGTCAATTCAGGAAAATGAAAATGACTATTGAACACACATTTTTTTTCATTTAAAAGCAAAATAATTTTATTAAGACTATGAAGAAAAACATACATTCTGTACATCACATTGTTAACAGAGAGTATTTCTGAGGAGGCAGATAACTAGAACATCTCACTTTCTATGTTATGCATAAAACCAGAATATCCCAAAATTGTGTGGTCTTCCAAAGTTATCCTCCATTAGTATCTTCACAAAATCAACTCAAACTTCTATTCCATGAAATGTGAGAGGATGTTCATCCCTCCTCTCACTATTTTTGAAGCTTTCTGAGATGTCATACAAAAGGGTCACAAAGAAGGAATCTATGGCCTTTCCCAGATACTTTATTTTAAATGCCTGCTCCTGATTCAGTTTTCAATTATTCAGCAAGACCCATGCTGTCACAAGCTTCTTGGGCTTCATGTGTTTCATGTATCATTTCATCCCAAAACTTTCATTTAATTTTTACCAAATGCTTAGTAGTGTTATAAGAACTTTATATACATTAACTGATTGATTTAATCCTGAGTACAACTCTATGGTTTAAAGACACTTCAACTCCATTTTGGAGTTAAGGTAAATGAAGCACAGAGAGGCTGGTAGTTATGTTGCAAGCCAGGAGTTGAACCAAAGTCTGGCTACAAAGGCTACATTCTCAAACATGTCTGTATTGCCACTACTTCATTTCCCCAAGTACAATTAATATAACGCTTTTGTGCAAATCTTCTACCAAATCCATGGTATACCGAGGCATAATTACTGCCCACAAAAAAATAAAGATTAAAAATTGAATGACAGCCATTTTGTTTCTAAATTCCTAGCCACCTCTGATACAAAGAATCTCTTACTCTTTTTTCTTTGTTCCCCAATTTCTCACATTCTTGTTCCCCTTTTAAGGTCATCTCTTCCCATTTCGCCTCTTACCTTGAATCTTTGAGGCAAACCCGTGTTCTCTCTTGAGTCTTTAACAGACAAATGACAACTCAAACGTCGTCTTATTGTTTTGAATAAAAAGTATTTTTTTTGTCCCCTCTCCACAACAGTCTGAGTTTTGACCTTCATAATCAAAAATCTATTATTCTGTGTTTCCTTTTTGAAAAACGCATCTTTTTAAAAAATTCTATTTTTCTTTCTAAAATGAGAATGGGAATATAGTTCAATTTTGGTTAACATTCTTCTTCCCATCGCATGTGTTTTACAAAAAAACCAGATTGCTCTGAAACTAGAAGAAATTATGCTAAAGTTAAAAAGTTTGATTTATACTTAATTCTTTAAAGTGTCAATATGAAAATTGACAGTTTTCTAGACACTAAAATATAAGACAGTGATACATTTTAGGATTCAAATAATAGTGGGTCCTTTCTACTTTTTCTTCCTGGATATAAATGAAGTACTGTACCAAAAATCAAATCAACTTATGTCTGTTAAGGATATTAGGATAGTCATGAAGAATCAGAAAAAAACAAACAAACAAAAAGCTAGTTACATGAATTATTTAAGTATCTATTATGCAATCATTATTTGAACCATTAAAAATTAATCATCTGTAATCATTTAAGACATTTTTCCCTTCTTGATCACTAACTTAGAATTTGATAAAACTTAAAATTTCTTATGGAGAAAAATACACATGCACATATACTAAAAGAATTTTTTACAAAATAATAGGAAATTGACCCACTTCAGGGGTCAGAAGTCTATGTATCTCTAGTTTTGAATTATCTAGTGCTGTGTTGAAATTATTTTACATGTATTTTGCATAGTTTATTAATCTTACTTTTAGTATTGAATATCTTTTTCTTTTTTCTTTCTTTCTTTTTTTAATTTATTTGACAGAGAGATCACAAGTAGGCAGAGAGGCAGGCAGAGAGAGAGAGGAGGAGGAGGCAGGCTCCTTGCTGAGCAGAGGGCCCAATGCGGGACTCGATCCCAGGACCCTGAGATCATGACCTGAGCCGAAGGCAATGGCTTAACCCACTGAGCCACCCAGGCACCCCTTGAATATCTTTTTTCTAAATTTAAAACATATTCCCATATTTAATCAGATCAAAGTTACCTTCAATTGTAACATGCCTCATTATTTTATGTTTCATGAAGAAAAACATCATCTAATTTTAATTGTAAGTTGTCACTGGTGACAAGATGCCTCTAGGTTGGTTTCAGAGATATCAAAAATGTTTTTAAAAGTGCATCTTAGCATCAATGAATTCTGGTATTTTGTTTTCATTTTAGATATGAAATTTGCCTTTATTTCAAATAAATGAATATATGAATAGTAGGTCTTAGAGTCTTTGCCATTTTTGTCTATTATTTTGCAAGAACTGAACTCACTTTCCTTCATAAATTCATATACTTGTACCTGATTTTACTGTAAACCTCTTATTCCCAAAAGATTATTTTAGTAAATCTGACTTTATACTGCAACCTTCTGATCTTCTTCTTGCTTCAAATGATATCTCACGACCTGAGACTGCCCACTCTAGGAGGTAGTATAAAACGAGACAGAGGCCAAGAAGCCTTCAAATTCTAGAATCAGTCATCTTTATTTTCCTATTACTCAGATGTTGAATTCTACCTTCTATCATATTTTAGTTGACTGTCTTAGGAGTCCAGAACTGAGTTGTTTGCCAGACCGCTCCTACTCCTTTTGATTTTTTGGTTTAGTCTACCTTATCAACCTTATGTTGATATAAAAGTCCTCTGAGTTTTTGATCCAAGCCTTTGCCTCAAATCAGTCCTAACACGACCCGACTGACCCACCTCTGACAGAAGTATCAATAATATTGACAATAACCATAAGGCTGGCAAGGTTTTCCATCTGGAACATGATTTTGGGATCAGATGGCTTCTCCTCCCCATTTCTTCATAAGCTGCCTTTAACATTATTATCTTCATGGACATAAACTAAAAGTCAAGAGTCAGTGAATCAAGAGAAAGCTGGAAAAGTTTAAACATTAAACATTAAAGTACAGAAAACAACTACGCTGTACTAACTTCCTACTAGTGTCCAGAAAGGTAAGCGCATTGGCAGGAGGTAGGCTAAATTATTTGTGTTTTAATACCTTTAATTTGCTAAGTGTTCAGGAAGTCACTTGACTGATGAAATATATCCAATCATCAGATGTGTAAATAAAAGAAAAAAATTATTTCAATCTGAAGTATCTTTGAACAAAGGAGAACAATTAATTGATTAGATAATTAGCTTTACATGCAGTTTAGAAACTGAAAATATTATACAGGATTTGGGCACTAGCTTTTTGCAGTAAATACTTTGATAATGGTTAAGAAGTTTTAACATATCAAAGCAAAACTAAAACCCACAAATGATAAGCAAATTTACAGATGTAAAAAGGTTTCCAAAGCGTTAGCACTTAACCTGGACAATTAAATATAGGGAAAATATTTTTTTTTTAAATTTTTTATTTTTTATAAACATATATTTTTATCCCCAGGGGTACAGGTATGTGAATCACCAAGTTTACACACTTCACGGCACTCACCAAAGCACATACCCTCCCCAATGTCCATAATCCCACCCCCTTCTCCCAACCTCCCTTCCCCCAGCAACCCTCAGTTTGTTTTGTGATTTTTTTTTAAGATTTTATTTATTTACTTGACAGAGAAAGAGAGATCACAAGTAAGCAGAGAGAGGGGGGAAGCAGGCTCCCTGCTGAGCAGAGAACCTGATGCAGGGCTTGATCCCTGAGATCATGACCTGAGCTGAAGGCAGAGGCTTAACCCACTGAGCCACCCAGGTGCCCCTAGGGCAAATAAAATTTTCTACATTATGACATTTTTCTGATAAAAGAAACATACTAAGAATTCTAAATGTGGGGCACCTGAGTCACTCAGTCATTTAAGTACTCAACTCTTGATTTCAGCTCAGGTCATGATCTCAGGGCCGTGAGATGGAACTCCACAACAGGCTCCGGGCTCAGTGGGCAGTCTGCTTGGATTCTTACTGCTGTCCATTTCCCTCTGCCCCTCCTCCCTGGCTCTCGCTCTCTCTTTCTCTCTCAAATAAATAAATTTTTTAAAAAGGGTTTTTTTTAATTTATTTTTAATTTATTTTCAGCACAACAGTATTCATTATTTTTGCACCACACCCAGTGCTCCATGCAATCCGTGCCCTCTATAATACCCACCACCTGGTACCCCGACCTCTCACCCCCTGCCCTTTAAAACCCTCAGATTGTTTTTCAGAGTTCATAGTCTCTCATGGTTCACCTCCCCTTCCAATTTCCCCCTACTCCCCTCTATCTGCCCATGTCCTCCATGCTATTTATTAAACATTGAAATGTGTCAATGCCAATACAGAATTTTTGTATATGTTAGATCGTGGACTAATATTACTATTACTTTAGGTTTTATATGCACGTGTATGCTTTAACAGTTTTCAAATCACAGTAGTACTTGTCAATTCTAAATATATATATATATGTGTAATACACATATATATATATATGCAGTCTATCTTACTTGTTCACAGATTTCATATTTGTGAATTTATTTACTTGCTAAAATTTATTTGTAACGCAAAATCAATACTTGGGGTACTTTTGCTGTCATTTGCAATCATACTCATGCACAGAGCAGCAAAAAATTTCAGCTGCCGGACATTCACATTCCCAGCAGAAATTAAACAAGACAACACTCCGCCTTCTTGTTTTAGCTCTCATACTGTAAATGTGTCCTTCTTGCAGTTTATATAGCATCACATTTTTTGCATTTTTGTGTTTTTTGTTGGTGGTTTTGCTTTTTAAAATGTCTCCTAAGCATACTGCCAAAGTGCTGGGTAATATTCCTAAGGCGAGAAGGCTGCAATGTACCCTATGGAGAAAATACAAGTGTTAGGCAAGCTTCATTCAGTCCTAAGTTATAGTACTGTTGCCCCTAAGTTCAATCTTAATGAATCAACAGTGTATGTTAAATCGGATGTTTTTAAACATAAACACAAATACAGAGTTTATACATTGATCAGCTAATGAAAGGGTGACCAAAGTCTCAGAGGAACCCAGTTCTGTATTTTTCCCTAAGTGCAATGCTCAGTATTCACTCATTCAGTGTTCAAGGAGACTTTATAGAACATAACTGCCACAAATAACAAGAATCAGCTGTATAAATATTATGGAAAGCTAAATTCAAAGGACATCTGTTTTTCTTTAGTTTCCCATTTCTCAAGTTTTCTTCTTATTTGATGGAGGAGATTCTCCCACTGTCTAAGCCTTGATTGGAGTCTAAGTTGCTGAACTGAGAGAATCAGATATTTTCTCTTCAAAAACGTGGTAGTAAGCATACAGTCACGTGACTTAGTTTCAGTCAGTTGAACTAGGATACTGAATGCCAAGTTAAGCTGTGAAGACAAAGGCATGGTTTTTAATATATTCTCAGAGGACAACTTTCAGTAACAACAACACTTGGTCATGGAGACCAGACCAGAAAACACTGCAATTTGTCCCGAGTTAGGAATCCTGATATTAATACTTTTTTGCTTCCTGCCCATGTTCTGAGACTGATTCACTAGTCCTCCTATCCAGTCTGAGTGATGGTCTGATACACTTCCAATAAATTCATTTTCTGATAAGTTAACCAGCTTGTTTTTGTAGCTTGCAACCCAGAATCCAGACTGATGTAACCATCATATGTCAAGTGTTATGCCAAAAGTGTCAAATTATATTGAAAAGCTATATGAATCTGGGATTATTTTAGAAAATATAAAACATATATGAAGTAAGTGTATTTCCCTTAAAGGATTTATCTTTTTATGTCTACCCATTATCTAATATTTAATCTAAATTATAGCAGAGAGAACCAGAATTTTTTAAAGGTGTTTAAGATATTTTAGAAGATTAATACATAGCCAATAATAATATTAAAATCTATACTAAAGGCTTAGAGTAACCTCAAATATGGATCTAACTCTTAAATCATTTCATTGATAATCAATTTAATTTTAGAAAGACCTTTCAAGATTTTTTACCTTTCTACAATCTTCTGAACCTTAGGGTTTGACATTTTCTCCTGCAAAAATATCTTGCAACTATAAAGCATAATGAATTGATGTTCAATTCCATCAAAATGTGTAAAAGTATATATTAAGTTAATAAAGCCAAACAACTGTTCTATAGATGCTTCTTATAAATATAAGTTTATGTAACTTGATAAATTCTATATATTAATTAGCCACAGATAATTCAGTGTTTATAGGGTGATTTTCCTGGCATAAGGCATGAAGCCTTTCGCTTACATTCTCTTTCCCACTAACTGCATATTAAGTAGCTAAAGCCACAAAAAGCAAGCAACCTTTAGTTAATTCTTCTATTTTATAAACTATTCAGTGACTTGGTGCTTTAGGTTTGGTTTTGTTTATTTAATTTTTCACATTCCAGAAGTGTTGAATAATAAAACTGTTTTCACAGATTATATTACCCAAAAATTGTTTAGATACACTTGGAATTTCTATCACTTCCTAAAAAAAAAAGATGATTCCTGGTCCCACAAGTGTCGAAGGCCTCAGGAGGAAGAAATGAGTTTTGTTAACCCTCGATTAAGCATATCACTGAAAAGAGTAAGAAATACTACCCGCATCTTGGAAACAGAACTCTCAAGTTCTAGAAATAATGCTCATCAAACCCAACTGAGATACACAGCTGACACAGACCGCCCCCCCCAAAAGCCTTGTGTCCGCTGAATGTTTTCACAGCTTCTAAACCCAATATCCCTGGGTAATGTAAACCAAGTGAGCACACCAGGCCATCACAGAAATATGTAAACTTGTCATCTATTCAAATAAGACCTGTGAAAATTTAAAAGGAAATATGTCAATGGTAACACAGAGACCAACAAAATTGGCATGGCTCTTCTTCATCCACACTGTAGAAGAGGGAAAAGTCACGGGGCCAAGTAGATATTCTGTTCATATTATCTATACTCTCTCGAAAATTGCCCCCTTGTTTGTAATTTTTTAAATACCCTTTCCAGAAATATGTTCAAATTCCAAAAAACAACTTTATATAAAGAATATTTGAGTTATTTTTCGAAATATTTTCAATAATTCAATATGACATTTTAACAAATATGGCTAATAATCTTAAGTACTATTAACAAATATTGTTAACATTGTTAAAATGTCCACACTACACAAGACCATTTATAGCTGTAATGAAATCCCTGTCAAAGTTCCAAAAGCTTTTTTTTTTATAATTTTTTTAATCCTAAAATCCACATGGAATTACAGGAGACCTCAAACAGCCAAAGCTATCCTGAGAAAGAGCCCAGAAATAAAGCATTGCCTTTACAGTCAACAAATACTTGAAAAGGGAGCCAAAAATAATCAATGGGAAAAGGATAGTCTCTTAAATATGTTGTAAAAACTGGATAATCACAGGCAGTAGAATCAAATTGCACCGTTATTGTACACTGCTCAAAAAAATTAACTCAGAAGAGATTTAAACCTAAGCCAGCACCCATAAAACTCTCAGAGAAAAACAGGGGAAAAGCTACTTGACATCAGACTTGGCAATGATTTTTTTTTTAAGATTTTATTGATTTATTTGACAGAGAGAGATCACAAGTAGGCAGAGAGGCAGGCAGAGAGAGCGGGGGGGGGGGGGCAGGCTCCCCTCTGAGCAGAGAGCCCAATGTAGGGCTCAGTCCCAGGACCCCGAGACCATGACCTGAGCTGAAGGCAGAGGCTTAACCCACTGAGCCACCCAGGTGCCCCACTGGCAATGCTTTTTTAATATGACATCAAAAACACAAACAACCAAAGCAAAAATAAAGTTAGTTTACATCAAACCGAAAAGCTTGTGCTTGGCAAAAGAAACAATTAATAAAATAAAATGCAACTTACAGAATGGAGATGACAGCTGCAAATCGTATATCTGATAAAGGGTTAACATCCAAAATACACCAAAAATACATACAACTCAATAGCAAGATAATAAACAATCTGGTTTAAAAATGGGAAGAGGATCTGAATAAACATTTCTCCAAAGAAGGCATACAAATGGCCAACAAATACATGAAAAGATGCTCAACAAGATTAATCAGGAAAATGCAAATCAAAACCACAAGGAAATATTATTTCACACCTGTTTGAATGGCTATTATGAAATAGACAATAGATAAGAAATGTTGGCAAGAAGGTGTAAAAAAAGGGAAGTTTGTATACTGTTAATGGGAATGTAGACTGATTTCCACCACTATGGAAAACAGTACAGAGGTTCTTCATGACTTTAACAACAGAACTACTATATGAGTATATGTCCAAATCTTCTCAAAAAGATATCTGCATTCTCATGTTCATTGTAGCATTATTCACAAAAGCCAAGAAATTGAAGCAACCTAAGTGTCCATCAGTGGATGAATGGATAAAGGTGTCATATATATATACAATAGAATATTAATAATATTCAACCACAAGAAAGAATGAAATCTTGCAAATGCAACAACATGCGTGGACTTGAGGGTGTTATGTTAAATGGAATAAGTCAGATAAGGAAAAATGATACCACTTACATATAGAACCTAGGTTAAAAAAATCAAACTTATAGAAACATAAAGAATGATAGATGTCAGGGTTAAGGATGTGAGGATATAGGAGGTATCAGTCAAAGAATACAAACTTGTAGTTATAAGATGAATAAGTTCTTGAGATCTAACACATAGCATGGTCACTATAGTTAGCAATACTGTATTATACACTTAGAAGTTGCTAAGAGAGGAGATATTAAACATTCTTACCACAAAAAAAGAAATAGTTATCATGTGAAGTGATAGAGGTGTTAACTAACCCTACTGCAGTAATCATATTGCAATTTATATCAAATCATCATGTTTCACAACTTAAAAGTAAATGAAGTTCTATGTCAATTATAGCTCAGTAAGTTTGGAAAAATATGTAATGTATTAAATGACAATAACTTATATGAAGAAACAAAGCAAGGTAAGATGTATGGAGAATTTTAGATGGTAGATATTTTCTTTTATGTCTGGCAACAGTTAAGAATCACATGAAAAATAACTATGCAGTCTCCTGGTAAAGTGCACAATGAGACTAACAAGGGCAAAGTCCCAAGCTAGAGACATGTTTTGCATATTCAAGAAACTGCAGGTTGGCCAGACTATTTGGACTCAAGTAAACATTAGAGGAAATAGAAGATGAAATCATAAAAATGCCATGGAAGCCAGATCACTAAGACTTCAGATTTTAGTCTTGTAGAAATGTGTTAACCACTGGAGGGTATTGTAGGGAATGACATGATCTGGCGTGTTAAGAAGAATCCCCCTGGCTGTGTGAAGATACTTAACTGTAGTGAGACAAGGGTGACAAGGAAGAGGCCAGTTATCAGGCTATGGCAAAGGGCAGGCAAGAAATGATGGTGTTTTGGATGAGGATGGTAGCAATGCAAGTGGTAAGAATTAGCAGTGAAGGTGGTGAGAATTTGTCAGAGTCTATGTCATATTTCAAATACAGACATGATAGAGTTTGCTGTTGGTTTGGATGTGGGGATGGAACTATAGACAGATGTCAATGATGACTTTAAAGACTTGGGTTGACCAGCTTGAGTAATGTAATCGATTTTTACTAAGTTGGGGGACTGTAGGGAGGAAAGTAACTTTAAGAAAGGAAATCAAGAACTTGATTTTTGATACATTAATTTGAGAAACCTAGGTGGAGATATCTATGATGGTTTGACATTCATGCCTGGATTTCATGGAAGCAGTTTAGGATGGAGTTGTAATTCCGGAGTCTACACAATATTGAGGCCATTTAAAGCTATGTGATCTGATGAGACCACTGGAGACAGAGATCGATTGACAGGATAAAAGCTTCAAGACTGAATCTTGTAGAGATTGTACCCCAGTATGTATACATTACAAAGAGTGGAACCGACAAGAGCAGACTGAGGAATAATAGCTTGTGAGGTAGAAAATAACCAAGTGAGAATTTTGAATATTTTAAGCTGAAGGAGTTGAAGAGAAGAGCAGAAGCAGGAAGGTCACTCTGACGTCTACCACCTCTCACACTTTGCCCTTGAAACAGGACATAAACCCTCAATCGAGATGCCCATACATGAAGGAAAGGAGCATCCTTCTCTACAAAGACAAGGAGACACCAAGAAAAATCCTATCAAACAGGTCCAGCTAAGTTTTCCTCCAGTTTATTATATTTACCCCTTACTTCTTAACTTAATATTTCTCCATAATGGTGCACTCCTCATCAAATCTAGCACAAAATGCTCAGGTCTAACTGTTTTTTAGGTCTTCATTTTCTTAAGAAGTCTTCTATGTCACATAAAATCTGTATCAAATATATTCATATGCTTTTTTTCCTTTTGACCTGCTTTTGTCCATTTAATTTTAAGACCCATCCAGGAACTCATAAGGTCAAGGAAATTCTTTTCTTCCCCTGTACTGTTGATGAATAAAGCCTGTGTCTAACATGATGGTCATTAGCGGTATCCTGAACTACCAGGAACACAAAATGCTATAAAGGCATCTTCTCTCTGGAGACTGTGAGGTGACGTCTAGGGAAAGGTTGTCTCCTATGAAGCAGGAAGCCAGAAACCACCTCTTCCCTAAGATTATGCAGCAAGAAATCTCTTTCCATCCATAGCAAAGGAAGCATGATGAACAAAATTATCTGTTTGTCTCTCTATACTTTAATTCTTTTCACATCCTAACATGGGATCACTAACTTTACCACACAGAGCAATCCCTGCCCCCGTGCACCTTCTCAGAGCTAACCAAGTTCCCCGATCTGTGAAAAATTGAAATCCATTAGAGATTAGTTTAAACGGCAATGGAAATGAATCATCAGGATATGTTGTAGGTAGAGTATAAAAGTGAAGCAGTTTCTGGATTGGTTGAGTAAATAAATCAAATTACTTCATGATTTACATAGGTTTTTTGTAATTCAGAAATAAGTTATGTCAATGTTACCAAGCATAAAGCATGGCCTGTGGGTAGGTGCTTCATAAATGTGTTACTGAAAATTTGTTTCATTTAGTATGTGGATGGCTGTGATGGACCTCAGTTTCACTAGCCCAGCTCACTGTTTTCTTGTTTGTTTGTTTGTTTGTTTTTTGAAGATTTTATTTATTTATTTGAGAGAGAGAGAGAGCATGAGAGGAGAGAGGTCAGTGGGAGAAGCAGACTCCCTGCCGAACAGGAAGCCCGATGTGGGGCTCAATCCTGGGACTCCAGGATCATGACCTGAGCCGAAGGCAGTCGCTTAACCAACTGAGCCACCCAGGCACCCCCAGTTCACTGTTTTGATGCTTTGTGGTTCACTCCTGGTCTAATAGGTCTGGGGTGCAGGCTATTTCTTAATATTATTGGGATCTTAAGTCACCTGCATTGAACAGCATCTCCATAATACACTTCTTGACATGGTGAGATTCATCTATTACCTATCATTTAGATCAATTAGCCCTCAAATGCTTGTCCTTTTTTTGTTTTTTTGCTTTTCCTTCAGCGAGGGTCTTATTTGTCAGAGGGGCACTATGCTTGACCTCCAAATGTGGCTGGCAATTTACTGATGAGATTTATAACCTTTGGGTTGCTCTGATATTTTGACGTATTCACTAGGTTCTGGGCCACATTCTGGAAGGCCACCATAACTTCTGGATCCTGCATGGCTGCAAGAACCTCTGGATCACTAAGAATTTCATTGAGCCCAGGCAATCCCACCATTACAGGCATCCCCCTGCCATTCTGGGCATTCCTCCAGGAAAATTACTAGACATTCCCCCAGGAAATCCACCTGGGAAAGAGCCATACTGAGCTCCTGATTGTCCTCTGGCTTCTTCCTCCCTCTGGGCTCTCTCATGTTCTTCCTGAGCCTTCTTAACCCATTCTGTTCTTTGATCTCTCGCTCTTCACATTTTCACTCATACTGTGTCCAACACTCGTCCTTTTAATACTGCTACTAAGGGGATAAGGAAAGACATATTCATCACCATTTGATGCTGGAAAATTGAGGAACATCTCGTCAGCATCGTATTGAAGGGCAAAAAAGAGTGCAGTTTTCATTGTTTTTGGTTTTGGTTGTTTGTTTTTTTTTGTTCTTGTTGTTGTTCAGGTTGATGCAATTTGTTTCCAATTCAAAGGATAAAAACATTGTGCTTTTCATAAGATTACAAGAGATCAGATCCACAAGATTAACTGTGAAGCTAATGTAGCTTCAAATTCAGGGTTCTCACTAGACCACACCTCTCCCAAGGTCCTGGGAGACCTGTGTGTTTGTGATTTTGTACTTTATTTCTTATTTAGGGCTCCCAAAATTGAGCCTCAAATGCCACAAAATCGATAACCACCCTGCCTAAAAGTCTTATACTTGATGGACCCAGAGCAAAACAAATCTAGTTACATAGCACTAAGTATCATTAATTAGTACTTGTTGAATAAATAAGTCCTCATAATAGAGAGGCACTTTAAAAAAAAATCTTCATTTTGTTTAATATACAAAATAATATCTTTAAAGGGAAAGTAAAAGAATGCAATTTATTATGATCAAAATGAGTACCAAAGCTGTAGGTTTATATCACTTTCTAACCACTTTCAAAATTATCTTAGGATAATTGTCTCATTTTATCCTATTAGTTCTTTTTGACTAGGAATGCTATGTTTCAGTTATGTGGTAACAATATATAGCGTTTTATGTTTTTGATAATAAAATTTTTGAAATTAGATCTTCGGAAGGCTATTTAAATTGGCATTTCTCTATGTGATCTTAATCTTAGTTTTTGTTTATCTCTAAAATGAATCAAGTACATCTATGAATAACCTATATGTCTGCCACTGTTCCTGCAAAGCATGGTAACTCATTTCATGGGGATCCTTTCATTTTGAGACAGAAGATGTGAAGCCTTCATCTGGCAGCTCTATCTACAATGACTTGTCAATCTTTGATATGCTCACCAATCCTCCCCTGACCATCCTATAATTTAAAAGTGGTCACTGGGACTAAGACAGAGCTTCACTAAATATTGTTCAGTTTGTTCAGAGAGGACAAACTAAAATGAGTTTTAGGGAAAAACAAGAGTTTGTGGTTCTTGTGTGTGTAAATTCAATCTCTTTTTTCACATTCTCCCAAACCCAAAATAAACAAACAGAATTCAGCTTCATTCTGGCTCTTTTTCCAAGTATTGTCTGTTTCCACATCTGGGTTTTTTTTTTTTTTTTTACCCCTCAATTCCACAGTTGTTAAGTGAAGTAGGATTGTAAACTCCAAATGAAGAAAATCTAATTCTTTTTTCTCGGGAAGCTCTGGTTCTGATAAGCAAACATCCCATCCGATAGGGAATAGTGTGTGTGCATGATGGGGTCCTTTTCTCTTCAGTTATATTTTATTGCTTCACCTATTGACTTGAGCATATTAATTCTCATGCATTTAATTTCTTGCACAGATGAGAGCATTTGGTTGAAAAGAGCAAAATTTAAAACTCCTCACATACATAAAGGATAATGATGTCAGTCTCTCTCACTTTCTTCTCTCTTACTCTACCATTTCTTTCAAAGTCCAAGAAACTAGAAAGAGAAAGAAAATGTTACTGAGAGGAAACATAGCACATGCAAGGATTGTCCCTTTGTCTTTAAAAAGTGTGAGACAGAAGCAAGAAATAAGTTTCCTACTAGTTCTTGTAGACCAAAGTAATGAATAAAGCCCAAATACTTTCTTTGTATATAATATTACAGCGTTTCTGGTTCTCAGTTCAACTTTCTTTTTGACTATGCACAGAGTTGAACTTTCCTTGGTTATTATTAAAATTGTAAAGATATTCTGAAATTAAAAATGAAAATTCCAGGGGCTCCTGGGTGGCTCAGAAGTGTCTGTCTTCGGCTCAGTCATGATCCCTGGGTCCTGGGATCGAGTCCCTCATTGGTCTCCCTGCTCAGTGAAGACACTGCTTCTCCCTCTCCCACTCCCCCTGCTTCCTCTGTTAAATAAACAAATAAAACCTTTTGTTTTTTTTTAAAAAAGAGTATTCTGATTGCTTATCAAATATGTTACTGATCATTTTCATAGGTAACTATGCATTGCTGGCTCTTTGCCTCGCAATGTGTCTCTCTCTTCTTTCTGCAAAATCACTTAGAAATTTTAGTTTAGAAAACTGAATTTGCTCAAAGCAGCAAAAGATATTGGTAGAGATGAGCATATAAGATGTGTCATCTAAGCTATGAAACTCAATAAATACATCAAAACTTAGTAGGGAAGAAGCCTTGAGTCAGCTATTCTGGCAATTTACATCACATTACCCACAATGCCCAGTGCTTGGAATAGTATTTAAGAAGTCATGATTACACAGGAAAGAATAAAAGAAAACCCTAAAAAATGTCCAGTCTAAATTGTTGAATCAGATTTGTGGTAATCACCTATTAAGTTGTGCTGGCAAATGCTTTTTTCATGCTGTTTATAAATAAATTTTAAAAAGAATATGAAACAAAGGTAATTTTGTCACACAATAAGGGATTGCATTTTAGTGCAAAAGCAGGTCTCTACAGGGCCATCAGACAGCTTCCTGGAGTGGAATAATTAAGTTTGAGATTGCTGAAGGAGACTGCAATGGTATTTTAGTTTATAGCCTCAAAGCCAAGGGGACCCATTAAAATGAAATAAGTGAAATTGTGCTAGTTCCTTGTAGGCCACGTACCTGAGTGATGTCACCATCATGAAGGCGACGTACTTAAATGATACCGGGCCACATTTAATAACAGCAGAATTGCAGGCAGTCCTTCTGCCGTACGGGTAAAACAGTGCTCTAAGGAAAGGGACCTGACAGAAAATGAGCCACTAACGGGGGAACAATTAATTAAAGAGTCATTTGGGAGTTGAGAGAGCTGATAAACAGTAGGGAGAAAGTCACTAAAATCTAGTATTAAATGTGATTTAGTTGAATTCAGTTAGAAGGCAATTTCACATTGTGACTCCCAGACAGTCTGTCTCTAAAACCCAGTTTTCTCATCTCCAATAGGAGATGTAGGGGACGCAGCAATGTGTTGACCCTGGATGACAAAATCTAAGGAATACAAGTGGGACCCAAATTCTTCTGCGAATCCCTAAGTTTCAAAATGAACTGTGCCACACTTGAAATAGTACGGCATACACATGAAATAATAAACATGCATGGTTTAATCTTTTTAATAGTGGAAATGATGGAAACTAAAATGTTTCCATTGAAAACTAAATACTATTAGATTCTATTCATCTATGGCACTGTTAAAAAAAAAAGTATGTTGCTTTGCAAAAATGAATCAGCTTTCAATGTGAATCCTATTGCTTGGATTCTGTTTAAGCAGCCTCACTTGTACGATGAGCAAGCAGGACTGAGACAGGAGTAAACCGACTTTTTTTTGCTCTCCCACCACCCCTTTAGACTTTCTTCAATATAGAGCTGTGTATTGTGTAGCCCTGGATGGAAGCTCGGACAGACCCTGAGGTTTTTTGCACATTCTTAAAGGATAGACCACAATATGATTGCTTTAATTGCAAAGAGCATTTCAGTTCAGTAATTAGAATATCTGCTATAAGATATTCAAAACATTCCAATCTTGAGGTAGCTTGAAATCTCTTCCTTCCCCTCAACTAGAAGCTCAAGGAAAGTGGACTGGGGTGGTGGTTGGTGCTTCCGTTATCAACTACTGGCTCTTCTCTTCTTTTATTTGCAAGCAGCTACTTGGCTCCTTGCCAGATTTACTTCTGTGGGAGGCTTTGTGCTCCGTGGGCAGAGTACCTAGATGAACCTAAATACCCTTGTTGCCCCCCGCAAACGATTAAATCTGACTCTTGTGATCTTGATTTGAGGGTGGGGATGGTTCTCGGCTGGACCTCTTGCCTGAAATTCCCTTGTCCTTGGTTGATCTGTCTCTACTATGTATGAACTCTTGTGAATCCTCTCAAGTCCCAGAGCATGGTGAGGACACTTCTAGCCCTCATCCCTCCTGAGATCCCTAGTAGACAAGCCCCCTTGCCAAAGACTAAAACCAAATTAAAACAAACCAAACCCTCACAGCACAGCCCACACTTGGTTCCCCAGAAAATCACACACCCCTCTTTCCTTGAGGAGCCTGGAGAGGGTGGGCCAATCCCAATGCAGCCACCTAAGCTGTTAGTCAGAACTTCTGTCTTCCTCTGGATTTCCTGGTCAGGAAAGACCTCAGAACACATTCTGCTTTATCTTCCTTTGTTGTGATCAGGTACTAGTAATCAAACTTTCCTGAGTATTACAAAGGTCTTCAATGGCAAGCGTAGAAGCTCACCCTCTTTAAGCTTGGGATTGATTTCTTTTAGTCAAAAGAGAATGGAAGAGTCAACAGGCTAACAGCTCTCTCCAAAGAAGTCTCTTTACTAATCCCTTTCACAAATCCCCTCTTGAGGCCATAATCCTCTTGTATATTTTCTAAGTATGTGAAGGTGTTCAAAAAGGAAAAGAGTAGGTTCTTAATCAGTTTCTTCCAAAATCTCCGTGGGTAGATATTTCTCACACTCACTTTGTTATTTGATATAATCAAAATAGTCTGGGCTGAAACTGAAGCAGGAAGAATCCAGTCCTATCACACACCCTAGAGTCATATAAATGTCATGTTATCTTTGATTGGAGATAAGCTTTTTAAGCTTACTAAATTAAATCATTTGAATGCACAAATGAAATGTACAGCTTTCAGGAATGTCACTGGGATGGTGTTGAATGGCTTGGAAATGAAGTAGGACTAGTCTGTATTTGAGCAGAGCCCGTCAAAGCCAATAGTGTTAGTGGATTTTAATCACCAAAGTAATGTATTGCCTCCATCAGTTAAAGGATAAGTCATTTATTCAGTGAAACATTTAAAATGAACGAGAAATTAAATTTTTTCCTGTGGAATTATATAGAGACAGAAAGCTGAGGTTTTAGGGGAACTAAAGGTTTTGGGAGTCATCGGCCATCCGATTTTAGAATTTGATACCTAATACGTCCTATTCCCCTCCAAACACACACACACACACACACACACACACACACACACACACCTCCCACAGGCTTAAAATATTGCATACAATTTCAGCCACGAACTTTAGGCTAAGCACCCCTCAGGGACAAGGCAGTTAATTGTTCCTTTAAGTCAGGTTACTACCTTGAGGAATAATTTCTGTGTTATATAACACTGTGGTTACATCCTTGGCCAAACTAACTTCTGTTAGTGGATCCCTTAATAATTATAGTCCAAAATAGAAACATTTATGAACAACTATATAAAGGTATTCCTTCTGGAATGTATTCTTGCTCACCTATAGTGTCAACCTGAGTTTTATTTCAAATCTCCAAATTTAGATATGCAATATATCTAAAACTATAAAGCTATACAACTCTATGGAGAAAACAAATAAAAACAAAAAAACTAGGAGAAAACAAAATAAAACAACATAGGGAGAAAGTAGATACAGAAATGCCTACTCTAAAAAGCACTCTATTTTTGCTGCCCAACTCACCAAATGTAAGTGAAAAATGTAAATTTTTTAAGAAAATATAAATTAACAGTTTCTATAATTGCAGAATAATGGGGAGAAATGACAAGTATAATCCTATCTTACACTTTCTCTTCCTCACAACATCTAAACCGCCTCTTGAATATATTTGATGCCCACAACATATTTGTAAAATAAGCAAACTTTTAGTTTAAATTATTAGTAAAAATTGCTGTCTCCCTTTCTTATTTTTCAGTTTTTATTAAAGGGATTTTTAGAAATGAGCAAATAGGAAAAGTCGTCTACAGACAAAAGGGATAAATAATTAAAAGGGGAAAGATCAGATAATTGGCTTCCTGTGATTTTATGCCTTCTGTAATCTCTTTGGGAAAATTTTATGACAAGTGACATCTCATTATCTTGCATAATGAGAATTTTCTCTATAACATATGCACAAGTGTGCTTATGTGTGTGTGTGTGTGTGTGTGTGTGTGTGTATATCAGATAATATTTGACCTCATTCTATGAAACATCTATGAATATCTCATTAATATTTTCACCTTTTCAGCATGTGCTCACTAATTAGAGATTTGTTAGAAAAATAAAACATTTGAAAATTAAATGATGTATTTTCTTTATAATCCTGAAAATGCCATGTTAACACTGAGTTTATCCAATTTATTAGTTTGAATTTTAAAATCTCCTCAGTCTTATAAATATTTTAGTTATAGTAAAAAATAATTTTGTATATACCTAAAAATAACCGTAGACAATATTTAGGAACCTGTACTTTTCTACATTAAATCTAGAATTAAAAATTATATCTGGTCAGGAAGCCATCAAATTAATAGATTCCTCTGGCCATTGGTGTCAGGTTGAAATTTCCACCATGCTACAAGTCAGACTAAATTATTTTAGGCTCTTGGTGTTCAGAAAAAAAAAAATACCATAGTCTGGGGAAAATGGCATGGTAGAGGGTATAGCAGATATATACATGTAAATGAAGATCCATGTACATACATATGTACTCTGGAATTTCGATGACCTTTGGGATTTCATAGATCTCTGGGAGTGAGCATAGATCAGTGCTATCCAACCAAGTTGGCCTTTTTATAACAATATTTTATAATACACACTTTAACACCCAGAAATGAAGATCATAGATACGAAGATCTACCTATAAAAGCTTTTAAAATATATATAATGCCTATCTGCAATTTAATTATAAATAATAAGAAAGCAACTTACTGCGGAAAAAAATATGAATTCAGGATGTATATTCCTAAGCACAACTCCACAAGAAGATTTCATGAAATAGGTGCTGGTCTGCATCTGTATAATCACATAAATATGAAACTACAAATGTTGTCTGATTCAGGTGTGAAGCACTGAGGACTCAAATTCTATGAACAACTTGCTATTAGTAAAATGATTTTTCTGGAACAGTGGCTGATACTCAATAATGCTGGCTAAAATTCTAAACAAAATAAAGTGCAATAATCCCTCAATATACACAGTAATTTGTATTTCTGAAAAAAAAGTCTCCTTGAAATTAGGCAAAGAAACCTACTTATATATCTCTATATAAAAACAGACTTGAATTTTTATTCAAATAAATCTGAACTTTTTTTTTCATGTGTGAATGCCCTATTTCAAAATCATATGGGATAAAAGACAATCGAATATATAAAAATTCTGGTCCTTTCTTACTAAAGAAGCAAATAACACTCACTTCCAATCACTATGAAAAAAAGGCCTCAAGTATTGTCTAAATAGTATGGAGAACAGATGCATGGAAAGTTAAATATGGAATGAACATTAAAGGCCATCCTGCAAGGGTTAATAAGTGGCTTCAAGAAGACCTGCTAAAATTAATTTGGCAAATGATGTCAATACCTCAGGTAGATATTGAAATTTTATTTTTTAAGATTTTATTTATTTATTTGACAGACAGAGATCACCAGTAGGCAGAGAGGCAGGCAGAGAGAGAGGAGGAAGCAGGCTCCCCACTGAGCAGAGAGCCTGATGCGGGGCTCGATCCCAGGACCCTGGGATCATGACCTGAGCCCAAGGCAGAGGCTTTAACCCACTGAGCCACCCAGGCGCCCTGATATTGAAATCCTTAAGTTGGTCACAGTCCCCCATTCACAATGACTACTCTACACATTTACTTTCCTTTCTAGGTCCTAAAATCCTATGAGTAAGAAATACCTGCTATTTGCCTTTATAGTGATTCAATTGTCCTTTGTCCCACATGATTTCCAAATCACATGGGGTATTCACACATGAAAAAAAGTAAATTGAAGAGGGAATTGAACATTAAGTGAATAGAAAATTAAATCTTGCTAATTGCTTTTTCACCTTAAAGTTCCAAACCCTCGAACTTGACCACAGCAAATGGAGAGATTCCATAGAAAGCATATATAACTGGTCATCAGGCGAAATGTCTCTCAATGCCCAAGAATCAGTGATCGATGTCCAAAGTTGAAGACAAAGAGGCACTGACTACTCAACATTTTTGAAGATCTGGTCACCAACTGAGGGCAAACACAGCCTTCACCTTCACTCCTGAGCTAATGACAGTGTTGAAAAATCAGCCTTGACTTTGCCACCAGCTACTATGCCACTATCTTTTTCAATCTAGAAACAAAACAAAAAGATACTAGGTTCTGGTTCTTGCAGAAACTGTAAGCTCTTTGAGAAAAATTATCAACCTCTTTTCCCACAGGGAAGAGAGTGTGGCGCCTCAAAGAATTTGAGACCATGTGATATTCTTATAGTTTTCCTGCAAGAAAGGGAGACTGATAAGCATTCCCTAAGTCAGTTATCATTTAGGTAGTGGCAGGACATGGAAATTAGGAATAAGGGAGCAGGAGTAGAGTGACCTATCTTCGCTATTTGGCACATTAAGAAGATGCAGACTTCTCCGAGTTCAGGGGAATCTTGCCAGTGTACTATATATGATGACTGACCTCGAAGGCAAAAGGATGACAGCAACACAAAGTTTTGGATAGACTGTTTGCTACAAGAGTTAAGAGGAGGAAGGAAAGTTGAGTTTAATTAAGGCTCACATTTCAAATCAGAAAGATTAGAATGGGGAGATTCCCTAGCATTCTCTTAATAACTTACATATGCAACCCCATAGAGCAAATATTGGATGTCTGCCAGAGAGTCATCAAGAATAAGTCTGTATTTGTTCCCTAAGGCTGTCATAACAAATTGCCACAAATGAGGTGGCTCACACCAACAGAAATTATTACCACACAGTTCTGGAGTCCAAAAGCCCAAAATCAAGGTGTCTGAAGTGTTGGTTTCTTCACAAAGATCTGGGGGAGGATTCATTCCTGGTGGCTGTCAGCAAGTCTTAACGTTCTTTGGTTTGCAGATAGAAAACTACAACCTCTGTCTCTACCTTCATATGGCCTTCCTCTCTGTGTGTTTCTGTGTTTTTTCCATTTCTTTCTTTCATCAGGACACTCATCATTGGATCTAAAGACAACTATAAATGTAGGAGAATCTCATCTTGAGATCCTTAAATTAATTACATCTGCAAAGACTTTATTTCCAAATGTGGTCACATTCACAGGTATCAGGGGTTAGGGCTTGGATACATCTTTTTGAGGTCACTATTCAACCAACTGTTGCCTATCTTGAGAAGCTCTATGTTCAACAGAAGGGGTTCTCATCATTTCCCACTGAAATAATAAGATAGGTCTTATTCCCTAAGCTTAATATCTTGCACCTGGAAGAGAATGGTGGAGGGTATATCCTGGAGGCCGTCTACATTTCTCAGTGCTCCCATCAGGTCCTAGAGCCAGTAATCCAGCTTGTTCTGAGGAAAGGGGTCAAGAGGAGAGGAGATCTAAATGGAGTCTGAGGCCTGATTTTCTAACTGGACTTGCTTTAATAAGTGGGATTGACTGGAATTAGGGAATCTCTCTCAGATATTGCTTAAGGACCAGAAGTAGAGATTTGTTATAGCACAGTTAAAAGCAATGATAGAAGAAAAATAAAACTGCTTCATGTTTTTAGGCAATTGAATTTTGACTAGTTACATAAACTTTAAATATATACATAAAGTTTGAAGAGAGTGGTCAAATTTTGAAAGGAAGGGGGAAGGGGCAGGAGACCAGGAATCAGATTCCCCTGCCCCATCCAGAGTTTATCCCCCAATTCAGGGCCAAAATCTGACATGATACATTGTCATCTTTATCATCTCTTCCTTGAATGATGTATTTAAAAATTTATTAATATGTCCTTTCTCCTATGTCTAGTTTTTTTTCTTGTTTTTCACGAATATATAAATACGCAGTGTCTTATTGAACAAGGTTTTATAGTAAATCTGAGCTGAAACAATTGCATGTTATATTTTATGGTTGGAATTTATAGAAGTTGATTAAAAAAGTGATTAGATGAAGCATATAGGAGATGTGTTTCAAGATTACAAAGTATAACTTAAATCTAAGCTCATTCTTTGGATAAGTGGAAAAGGGTTGAAATTAATAATAATTGCAATATTTTAAATGGATAAAAATCTCACACCATCTAATCAGGAAAAAAAATTGAAATCTACATCAAATTAAATTAAACTCAATTACATTAAATCTTAATTACTTACATATTACTGTGAGCAGTACCAAGAAGTCAAAAGACACAGGTCCTGTCTTAATGGAAATTAAAAACTAACTGAAGAGATTAGACATGAAAAAAGCTGAAGAACTTAGATACCAACATGTAATAATTTATAAATAGTATATGCAAAACAATAATATAAGATTTCAGAGAAGAGAGGGCTAAAGAGGTTTGTTTAATTAGGGTGCTTTATTTCAGGAAATGGAATTTTAAGAATAAAAGACCTAGTATAGGGAGGCATTGCCAGGTAAGAGAATCATTTCTGTAGATGTTGATTCATTTTTCCAGACATCATGTTAATAAAAAACCACAGTATTTGGAAATGCAAATTATTAAGATACATACCTTGATATTATATTGGTCTCATTTTAGAGTCTGATATGCTTACCAATATATTAAAATGTACACACTGCTTCCATGTTCTATCTAGGGAAAAATAATTATTGACCAATTCTTCCAGAATGTTTTATTGCTGAAATAGTCTATTGAAAAACTATTACGAATATGAGAGAATTTCTATAGACAAATCTGCTGAGCTATTTCAAAAGGCACTGACCTTTGAGTATTGATGAACCTTTATAAAAATATGAAAGTCAGTTTTTTCAAATAAGATGTATAAAAGTTATGTTTTATAGATATCAATGTATTTTTCCTATACTGACTTTTTTTGTGTAATATGTGACAAGTTTCACATACATGCTTATTCCCCATGTGATATTTATAACACTGCCATTTTTATTTTTTTTCTATTTATCTCATGTTCCTAGCAACTAACATTCTTGCTCCTTCAGTGGCCTCTTTTGTCATATATAAGCCAATTAATACCTATAAGATCATTATCACAAGCTTGATAGAAAACTATGCCAAAAATACAATTGTAAGAGTTCATGTTTATTTAACCAAATGTATCTTTAAAATTGTTATTACTAATTATTTATCAGAGGTTGATAGAAGTATTACAGGGCCTGAAATTCATATAATTTGAGGGACTCTACTTAACAAAAATAAACATACATCCTTTAAAAAGCTGATTATAGTATAAACATAAAATGGAGGAGGAAAAGTATTTGCATTAGTTAAGTGCCTAACACCTTTTTACAATTTTTCTGAGTATTCTGAAAAATATGTAAAATTAAGAAAATTAAGATACATGGAGCAATTTAAACTTTCTTCTAGATTTTACTCATCTACATAATTATTCTTATATTCATTTTTAATCATTAATTATATTATATTATATTATATTATTAATATTAATTAATATTATATTATATAATCAATATTAGTTAATTATATAATTATATTATAATGTTGATATAAGTTAATTATATAATTATATTATATTAACATTATAGTATAATTATATAATTAATTAATATTGATTATATTATATTATATTAATCATTAATTATATTCTATATTCTTAATATAAGTTAATTATATAATTATATTATATTGACATTATAATATAATTATATAATTAATTAATATTGATTATATTATATTATATTAATCATTAATTATATTCTATGAATGGTAACAGACTATACCAACCCCAAATATGTCTCCTTGACATAAGTTTGTTTTTGAGTTGATTACATTGAGAAACAGCAGACACAAGGGAAGCTCTGGAGACAAGTAGAAGTTACCCTTTTGAAAAGGAATTTACAGTTGTAAAGGAAATCATTTGTAAGGGTGTCTTCAGCTATATACCAAGAAGAGAAGGATGGCTTTTTTAAAAATTTTTTATTTAAATTCTAGTTAGCTACCATAAAGTAATACTGGTTTCAGGAGTATAATTCAGTGATTCATCACTTATATATAACACCCCGTGCTCAACACAAGTGCCTTCTTCATATCCATCACCCATTTAGCCCGTCTGCCACCACTTTCCCTCCATCAACCTTCAGTTTGTTCTCCTTAGTTAAGAATCTATTATGGTTTACTTTCCTTTTATTTTTTCCACCTTTCCTTATGTTCATATGCTTTGTTTCTTAAATTCCACATATGAGTGAAATCATATGGCATTGGTCTTTAAGTTATTTTTCTTAATGTAATATACTCTAGCTCCATCCATGTCATTGCAAATGACAAGATTTCATTCTTTTGATGGCTGGGTAATACCCATTCATCTTCTTTATCCATTCATCTGTCCATGACCATTTGAGCTCTTTCCATAATTTGACTATTGTTGATAATTCTGCTACAACATCAGGATGCATGTCCTTCTTCAAATCAGTATTTTAGTATCCTTTGGGTGTATATCTAGTAGTATAAATCCTGGGTCATAGGGTAGCTCTATTTTTAAGTTTTTGAGGAGCCTTGAAGGAAAGGATGACTTTAAATCACAGAAGAATCTTATCATTGAAGAAGGCCCCACTTTTATCTCCCTAACAAACTTTATCCTCTTTTACTGTGCTTTTCCTCATAACCTCTCCATATCTGGCCTCTCTCCCCAACACACAATCGTCTTTTGTGTGTGTGTGTGTGTGTGTGTGTATTTATTTTTTTTTTAAGATTTTATTTATTTATCAGAGAGAGAGAGAGCGAGCACAGGCAGACAGAATGGCAGGCAGAGGCAGAGGGAGAAGCAGGCTCCCTGCTGAGCAAGGAGCCCGATGTGGGACTCCATCCCAGGACGCTGGGATCATGACCTGAGCTGAAGGCAGCTGCTTAACCAGCTGAGCCACCTAGGCGTCCCGAGTGTGTGTATTTAGATAAAGATGGTATTTAAGCCTGAGTTCTAAGCCACCTCAGAATTATTCTTTTTCTATTTTTTGTGGATATCTCCCATGTATATATGAGGTATACTTGTTAATAAATTTTTCTTTCTTTTGTTAATCTTTTATTACAAAGATCTTAGCTAGGAATTCAGAAGAGTAAGGGAAGATTATTTTTTCTGATCTATATCTGTATTTGTATTTCTACATTCTTTGTATTTCTACATTAAGTGCAATTGAGTTAAAGAGCAATTAGCAAAGGTCACACCTCTGTCACCTCTCCTTCCTTCCATTCTCATTTCCCATATTCTAATATTTAAGAGGGAAACATGAAAGGAAACATGAATCAATGTCCTCATTCCAGTCATGTCTCCACTCCTCCAAGGAAGGAAGGAAGGAAGGAATCTTATGCAACATTTAATGATGATCAAATATATTCTAAACACATTAGGGTGGATTCCCCCAATCCTGAGTTGTTCCTCTGCATTCCTTCAGATTTTCTCTCTCAAGCAAGATTGTCTATTGCTGAAGAGTTTGAACTGAGTCTTATGGTTTATTTGTAGTCCACTTCCTCACCGAGTGCAGGGTTTGAAACAAAGTAAGGACCTCAATTATTTTCATGGACTGTTTATTCAGCTATCCCTAAGAGCCCTTTGAAAGTTCAAAGACCCCGGAAATAGTTTATTTTTGTGATCACTTCTTGTTCTTATATTAATCTTAGAGGGGGAAAATGAATATAATATTACTAAAGAGCTACAAATGAAAAAAAAAAAAATTGACCTTGGATTCTCCCCCAACCATGGGCAGCCTCAAATGATGTACTTACTCATGTTTCGGATTCAGCAAGGCTGAAAAAGCACACTATGTCAGGTTTTTGTAATGATCAGAGATCTTGTGATATGCTATTACATTTGAGCCATGTTCTTTCCCTTTTTCCCTAAAAATGCATTTATTTATTTATTTGAGAGAGAGAGAAAGAATGAGTTGAGGGAGGGACAGAGCAAGAGGAAGAGAGATAATGCTTAAGCAGCTGAGTGAGGAGACTTCAGGACCTTAAGATCATGACCTGAGCCAAAATCAAGAGTTGACCACTTAGCTGAGTCACCCAGTGCCCTGAGCCACAGTGTATCACCATATCACATATATCACCATGTCCTATTATGATTTTCATTATTTACTTTTATATGTATTCCTCACACCCACAAAACATTCCTTTATTTGACCCATTCCTTTTTCAGTTCAAGACTAAAACAATGTAGGGGCACCTGGGTAGCTCAGTGGGTTAAAGCCTCTGCCTTTGGCTCAGGTCATGATCCCAGGGTACTGGGATTGAGCCCTGCATGGGGGGCAGTTGTCTCTACTCAGCAGGGAGCCTGCTTCCCCCTCTCTCTGCCTGCCTCTCTGCCTACTTGTGATCTCTCTCTGTCAAATAAATAAATAAAATATTTTTTTTTAAATAAGACTAAAGCAATGTAGAGAGAGCATAATGAAAAGACAATTGGATTTATAAATACAAAATCCTAGATCCAGGGTACTCTCCAAGTTTGATTGTTTTTCCCCTCTGTAATGACAAAAACAAAAACAGTGTTATAATCAATATGCATAAATATTGGACAAACTGAACTTGCCTAATCCAACTGCCAATTTTAGTCGGATTTAATGGGGATTCATGACAATGACACAGCTTCCTTATATATCATGGACTTAAAATACTGTCAACTGCATTTTTACTGAGCCTTTAAGTCATGTGTTGAGCATACGAAGGTGAAGGATTCTATCAATTTTATTCCACTCTTCCCTTGTTCTCTACACTGCACATCTCTGAATAGATTTTTCAAATAATTTCACTGAAATCAGGATTCTTAGAGTCCCCTCTGGCAGATCTATAAATCATATACTGTAATAATGACTTCTATTTTCTGGGCCTTCTCTATTTTTCTATTTAGTTTGCACATAAGATTTTGTTGTCTGCCTCTCAACTTCCATGAAATATAAAGTTATATCCGTTAGCATGGTGTTCGGGTTTTTTTCTGGGTCAGCTAATTTAGCTCTTTACTTTTGTCATGTAACAATAATTTATCTTGTATTCTGTCCACAGCTGCTTCTGAACTTCCAAGATTTCTATTGCTGTTACAGAATGCATGGTTATAACACCAATGATCAAGAAACTTTTCTGAGCCTGCTACAACCAAAGCAATTGCTGGGCCAAGGAATCCAACTCACGATAAATGGTGAGTGCTCTAGAGTTGTTATCCATATAAAACAAAGAACCCTTAAGGTGACCCTGTAGAGGCCTCAACACTTGGCAAAGGAATAAGTATATTTAATTGCCAAAGATCCACACTTCGGAAGATAAAGGGGGCAAGAGAGACTGAACAATACAGCCAACACCACAAACCTCGTGTAGTCATTGGACTGAACACACTCTTTCAGGTTGGATGCAGGTTGGCTGGGTATGAGGACCCTGTGGGTCCTGCAGAACCAGTCAAGAGAGTCCTTGCATTCACATGGGATAGAAATCAAGCACAAGGTGAGGGGAAGTGGAGCAGAGCTCATTACAGATGTATGGAGAATGCAGATATGGACAGAGCATCCAGAAGACTCAGAAAGGAACGGAGAATGAGTCTCATCTTTGCTTGGGGCCTTGGGTTTTTATTGAGGATGGTGGTCTGATGCACATGTCTTCTCAGTAATCCAGGAACAAAGATGAGTGTTTAGGTGTCTTCCATAAGACACTTGGGCCCTGAGACAAGGGTTTTGATGAGCCAGTGGTCTTGGAAAATGTTGATGATGACCTTGCCCAGGCATTCCTTAGATGTTTCTCTGTTGTGCTTGAAAACTCCAAAGAAATCATTAAATCTTTGACCTTTACAAGGAGGACATACATGATCTGTTCTAAGGCCTGTGTAAAGGTCGGGGGTAAAAGTCCTAGCAAGTATAGAAGCAGGAAAAGCAAAAAGCAGTTTTTCACAGAATCCCTTTAGTTCCTGTCTCAGTTTTATCTCCTCTCATTTTCTTCTACGCTGAGGCATCTGAAATGAGATGCAGCAGGCAAAACAAATCTGCAGGAGACAGTAGAAGGAAAAGGAAGCATTCTGAATGTCCACAAATAAGTTGAGTATCTTCTTTAAAAATCTAACTTGAAGGCTGATACTTAGCTTCAGTCCCGGGATGATGGCAGATACCTATTGTTGTGATTTTTTTAAATAATGAGGAAGAAATTAAAAGCAAATCTGAGCTAATACACAGAAAGGAAATGGCAACTTGCAGAATGATTTATTTGAAAGTCTATTTAAATACACAGTAAATTAGGAATTTGAAGGAATGTTACTTGGCAGACTTTCTTGGAAAAAGAAAATGAATATAAGGATTAAAATGTAGCCAAACAATAAATGAAATAGAGACAAATTCATTGCTAAAAATAACACCTCCAAATTACAAACTCAAAACCATGATTTTTGAACTTAAAAAATAAAAGCACAAGATGAAATTAAAAGGAGATACTATCTTAGTAGTGAAACTTATGGGTTATTTTAAGAATAGG